>NC_056727.1:503500937-503573437 GCF_019279795.1 Protopterus annectens
TTGCTTAATTAGTGTTGAGTTATGATAGGTTTGTCTTAATTATTGAATGTATTTAAATGTTTTATCAACTGGTCTGAATGTTACTGATCTGATGAAGCTCACATGAGTGAAAGCGCTAATCTTTTTTGACCGGTGTATGTGTTTTACAAATAAAATAGTATAAAGGAGACGTTGCCTCTGGTTTTGCTTCGCTCTTGTTCATTGCTGACTACATGTTAATAACAGTATGTTTATTTCGCTGTGAATAAAGTGGACAATATGAATTTTATATGTTTAATGTTAATATTTCAAGTATGAAAACATTTCTAATTTCTCTTTTTTTTGCAGGCATAGGTTCATAGGTTCATAGGTT
The DNA here is from genome assembly GCF_019279795.1 of Protopterus annectens. NCBI lineage: Eukaryota > Metazoa > Chordata > Ceratodontiformes > Protopteridae > Protopterus > Protopterus annectens. The sequence continues at coordinate 503,501,290 of NC_056727.1, forward strand.
AGTACTAGGCTAACTGCCCTTGCGAGCCATTTTAAGCCTAGCCAATTATCCCTTGTGAGACTCAAACCCTGCACCTTGTGTTTGTAAGGCAAACACCTTAACCACCTTAACCATTAGGCCACCCTCCCAACCACATGCAGGTGTGAAATGCACTATGCTTTAGCTACAACAGTTTGTCTGGCACTACTAGACGCTTTCAAAGAGTGCAGATGAGTAAGGATATGATCTGTTAATGAGCTGGTTCCTGTGGCACAGGGTTTCATTCCATCAGCCTTTGTGCGTTTTCTGTGTGACTCACACCAAGTCACTTCATCAGTGTTCCTGGGCTGCACCTGAAAAGGGACAGAAGGTTGTCGTGAAATGCATTACACATTTGTCTTTTGAATTCCTGCACCCTTCATATAATCTCTAATTAGTGCTTCACTGCATACTATTTGACTATGAATCACAGCAAGTCTCTTGTAGTTTAATGTGTTGCCAGATGCATTTTCAATAAATGTGAGGATGAGTTTATGGTTACTCAAGCTTAGTCTGTTTTGAAATTGAGAGTAGTTTATTTTATTGAGCAAATGGCTGTCAGTGTTTTTGCTGTAAAATTTGATATAAAAGTTATAAATTAAATTCAAATCTCTGTGATCATTGTAAAAGTGATGAAGAAATTATTATGTACAATGATAAGTTTGAATAGTGCTTATGGTAAAACTGGAGAGACACTCAAGTAATGGGATATTGGTAAGGTGGGGAGGTCATTACCCTGCACATGGCCCCATTTGATCACAATCCAGCTCTGGTCAGAATGATGTCCTTCCTTAGATTACTGTTGCAGTATTTCAATACTATTGGGCTATCTCACCAAATATACTAGACATCCAGCCAGGGTACCAAAACCAAGATCTTCCAAAGAGCAGTATGTCCATTGTATGACCAAGCCCATTTGCATAAGGGCACATAAGCATATGTATGAGTATGATGTCCTCAGACTGTCTCAAAACCAGGAGACCTTGTGACACCTGAAGTAAAATAAGATAAAAGGCCAGCTAAGAGGAGGGACAGTAGAGAAAGGTTTACCCAGGGTCCATAAGAAAACAGAGGCTAATACATTGACAGGAAAAAAGGGAGGAAGGAAGGGTGGGAAGCAATAATGCAACAGTGATTAATAGGACATCTACTGCTGCAGTAAGTTTTCATACTATGGCACTACTGTTGCAGTATGAATACATTTTAATGCGTCTTTTTATGTACCTTCACCTACGCTCCTCTTCTGTTGCAGTATGAATACATTTTAATGCATCTTTTTATGTACCTTCACCTACGCTCCTCTTCTGTTGCAGTATGAATAAATTTTAATGCATCTTTTAATGTATCTTCACTTACATTCCTCTTCAGCTACAAGAGCTTGGAGTTTAACCAGCAAACCACACAATCCAGGAAATGTGCCCCAAAATACTACAAACTCAAAAACCAGTAGGGCACAGGTTTGGCTGGACAGCAATAAACTTCAATAAATTACAGACTTTGCTAAAACTGCAGAAAAATCACAAATTTTAGTAACACTAACTTAAAATCACTGCATTTTCATCCACTACATCTGACTTCATCAGATAACCAGTTCCCTTCCTGATTAAAATAAATGAATGGAACCAACAAGCAACAGTCCACACCAGCTATAATTCAAAGGATTTATTAAGCGCTTTCGACTTTTCATCAGCTCAATCACCTGACTTCTTCAGAATAATTGCATGACAAAAACAAAGCCATATTTATACAAAAATAAAATCACATGACATTATGCAAGCTTTTAGCTATTACATCAATTAAAATCAATGACCCTTACACACAAATAATTAACATTTATGAACATATAAATAATAAATACCCTACTAGATAAAATAACAACTACTTACTGAAACTAACCAAAAAAAGACTGTAGCTTTAAATAACTACTGATACTAATTTGTTTTATGCTGCACTCTGCTGTCAATGTGCTGGGTTTTACATTGGGAAAACTAAGAGAAGTTTTAAAGATAGGATTTATGAGCACATCCGGGACATCAGAATTGGTAATGCAAATAGTGCTTTAAGCAAGAACATTGTAGAATACCCAAACATACATTTAGATTTTTAGTTATTGATAAAGTTACACTGGATCTAAGGGGAGGTCCTTGGAAGGAAGTTCTTAATTTTAAAGAATTATGATGGCAAATCAAACTTAATGCCACATCCACTCCAGGACTCAATGACAACATTAGTATCAGTAGTTATTTAAAGCTACGGTCTTTTTTTTGGTTAGTTTCAATAAGTAGTTATTATTTTATCTAGTAGGGTATTTATTATTTATATGTTCATAAATGTTTAATTATTTGTGTGTAAGGGTCGTTGATTTTAATTGATGTAATAGCTAAAAGCTTGCATAATGTCATGTGATTTTATTTTTGTATAAATATGGCTTCGTTTTTGTCATGCAAATATTCTGAAGAAGTCAGGTGATTGAGCTAACGAAAGCGCTTAATAAAACTTTTAAATTGTAGCTGGCGTGGACTGTTGCTTGTTGGTTCCATTCATTTCATTTAGTTTTGTTCCCTTCCATTCATTTCATTTAGTTTTGTTCCCTTCCTGATTACCTTAAATACTATTCCCTTTAATTTTACTACAACCAATTAACACTTAGAAATTAACTGCAAATTATAATTAGCCACCTAATCCTTTCTTTTGTTCAAAAGCCTAGTTCACCAAGCCTAAACATGCAAATAATAAGTGAACCCCATTAAAACACACTACTAAAATATATAAAATGTATACAATGTTAAGTATCAATACAATATTTAAATATAAATGGAGCGGTTTTAAAATATATACTCCCAAACCAAGGTATATTTAAGAAAAGACTAGTTCTTTAATGTTATCCTAATATTCTGTCTAACCTACAGTGGATATAAACTGCTGTTGAATTTGAATATGTGCCTACTTGAATCAATCTCTCGCCTCCAAACAGACTGAATCCTTGTTCACTATATAGGGGCATTGAGTACATGCTCCACATTTAAAAGTTCCCTTCCTTCGAGTAACAGTACCCTAACATCTATTATATTCCAATATTTCTTTAACATTACCACCCTTTTTGTACACACAATTCAAAGGCTCCTTAAACAACCCATCTAAATCTGAATAACAAGAAAATCTTTCCAAATTCCTCTTTACTACTTCTCTTATAATACGTATACCACTATTAAAATTCATAATATATAATCCTTCGTACCTCTCTTTTATTTGTTCTGTCTTATCAGATTCCCCCCTAGGATTGTTCCCCAACCTTGAGTCATCCTGCCCATTCCCAAAAACGGGTTTATATTCATCTTGTATTCTTTCTTCCACTTCTTTCATAATTTCCTCTATTACTTTTAACAGATATTTCCTTTCACAAAACATAACCTTTAATTTGTTATACTGTTCCTCAAAATCTACTTCATCTGAGGTCAACCTTGACCCTCTAATAAACTGCTCTTTCACTATACTTCTTTTAAAAGTATATGAGTGGACACTTGCAAAATATAAATAAGAACTGGAAAAGATTTCCTTCCTATATATAGTGGTTTTAAATCCTTTGATTTCATCCATCTTGTGTACCGTTACATCCAGATAATCCATTTTGTCCTTAGTTATATTATACGTAAATCTAAGAAAATCTGTGGTATTATTCAAATAGTCCATAAATTCCCTAAGCTCTATCTCTGTTCCAGTCCAGAAAATATATACATCATTCAGGAACCTTCTATAAAATTTCCACTTCTTCTCATAAATGGAACCAAAGATATTTTTTTGTTCCCAAACAGGTAAACCTATATTGGCATAAGTAGGTGCACAACAAGCACCCATTGCTACTCCTTTTTCTTGCTTAAAAAACTCCCCTAAAAAAAAAATATTAACAAGTACCATTACCATTTATTCTAAATACAGTTTAAAATCATCATTTAACAACTGTTCATTTTCTAATAGTGCTTCCTCAAACAACTCTAAACCTATTTTTAGCGGTATTACCGAGAACAGGTCCTGTATGTCTATTGTGACAAATATCAATTCCTTCTTGTACAAAGTATTATTCACACACTTTATAAAAATTCCCAGGAGTCAGATTCCAGACTGTCCTATCCAATTTATTTCAATTTTAATCTAAAAATTTAGCTACAGAATATGTTTTTGAACCATTAGCTGCTACTAGTGGCCTGAAAAGGGGGGGGGGGGCATTCAAAATCTTCTGGACTTTAGGAATACCAAAGATTGATAGTACCACTGTTTTCTCTATCTATAAACATTGAACAGTTTTTTTTGCTCAATCATCCCATCCTTCAGTAACTCCTTTAAAGTAAAATCTATTTTGTATTAGGCTAGATTTATCATGTCTAGAAACTCTAAAATATTTGTTTTCATTATTAAGGAGTTCCATCATCTTTCCTATATATACTATGGAGTCCATTAAAACAATCCCTCGCCCCTTTATCCGGTTTCATTATTCTCTCATATTTATTCCTTCTTAATTCATCAAGTAACCTCCTCTCTTCTATAGGGAGATTAGATTGGACTTTATTCTCTTGCATTACTTTCCTAAGATCACTTTCTCCTTGTCTTTCAAAATTTCTTAGTTGTGGGTGAAGATGGGGATTAAATGTACTCCTCCTTTTTAGCTCTATATGCTCTACATTACCGTCATTTCCTTTAGGGATGGGTAATTCTGAACTCTTTTTCTAACAGATAGCTTCATATCTATTAATACTTTACTCAATTCACTTTTTCTGCTAGGTATACATTTCAATCTTTTCATATATAAACACTTTATCTACTTCTAAATTACTATAATTTAAAATATTAAAACTCATACAAGAAAGTTTAACCCCTTCCACCATTATTTCTTCACATATTGGATCTAAGACACCCACCCAAGGAGGGCCCCCCTATTACTTAATATCTCCCCCTGTCCATGACCTTCCCTTCATGAAACTGATAATATTGGACAGGGGGTTTTGTATCTTAACCTTTCATATCTTCCTAAATTGGGAAATTTCACTGGGTCACTCAAATCCGGGATTTTCCTCTCTTCCCTGTGATTATAATCCTCCATAGCATCCCTTTCTCTCTAGGGATGAAAGTATCCTGTCTCCTCCCATTCTCTCTATAAGCTCTCAATTTATTTCCATCCCTCGGTTTGGGATAACATTATTTCAAAATTAGAAGTTATGTACCTACCATAACGTTCCATGTTAGTTGCCTTTTCTCGCCTTCTTTCTTGCTGGATGGGTTCGGAGCCGATCCTCGGCTCCGACTCGGCACTTGCTAAGCTCGAGAGTCACTTTTACCAGCTCGAGGCAGCCCCATATCCCATGATGCAAGGCAGTAATTACCCAGATCTCGTTTGGTATCTAGAGGAAAAACTGCCTATAAAAACTTTCCACTAAGGAAAGAGAAACACTAACCTAAAAAGGCTGTAATGGAAACCAGGTAATCAAGGACAAGAACTATCTGGTGTCCAAGGAAGAAGAATCTTCCAGAGAAAAAGGGGAGATCAAGGTCTGTTCAGGCTAGGGGGACAGGAGGGAGGGACGCAAGAAAGAAGGCGAGAGAAGGCAACTAACATGGAACGTTATGGTAGGTACATAACTTCTAAATGTTAAGTTGTCAATCTCGCCTTCATTCTTGCTGGATGGGACCGCGTCCCTAGCACCTCTATCCTGGGTGGCTCAATGGAACAGACTCTTGAGAACAGTGGAACCAAAGAGTACAGTTTTGTACCTACCATAAATGTAGATGTTCGAAGATCCACATTGCTGCAGTCCTTACACTTGGGGTAGTCCGCTGTCCTCGGTCGGCCCGAATATCAAAGTATAAGGCTGACGTCGGTCAAGGCGCATTTGACTGACATCAGGACGTCAGGGTACAAATGCGCATGACCGACGTCATATCCTCAGTCTTTTCTTGCCCCAGATGTCAGAAGACCCTAAACATAAAGGTCAAAACCAAAAGACAGCAAACAACCAACCACCCTTGCACTAATTATATGTACAATATATACAATATACACAATATGTACAACCCAACCCACACAACCACCTCTAACTACAGAGGGAAGGAGGGAGGGACTGCAGCAATGTGGATCTTGAACATCTACATTTATGGTAGGTACAAAACTGTACTATGTTCTTCATCTCACATTGCTGCAGTCCTTACACTTGGGTAGAATCCCAAAGCAGAGGTAAGGGAGGATGGCCAAACTACAAGGAAGCAGGAGCTGCCAAAATGCCCTGAAAAACAGCAGTGGCAAAACCAGCCCTGGATTCAGAGTAAAGTGGTAGGTGATAATGCCTAGAGAAAGTATGCACTGAACTCCAAGTAGCTGCCTCCAAAATATCCTTGGTTGCCACTCCTCAAAAGGCTGTCAAGTGGCAGTAGCCCTAGTGGAATGAGGCCTAATCCCAGCTGGAATCTCCTTGCCATGATGGGAATAACAGAAAGCAATGCAAAACCCAATCCACTTAGAAATAGTTTGTTTTGACACAGGCTTGCCCTGAGAACCCAAAGCAAAAGAAACAAACAACTGCTGAGACTGCCTGAACCCTTTAGTTCTGTCCAAATAATATCGCAACTGCCTGTGTACATCTAAAGTGTGCAAAATCTTTTCCCCTTATTTTGGGGATTTGCATAAAAAGTAGGCAAATGAATAGTTTGGTTTAAAGCCACACTAGAAACCACTTTAGGCATAAAGGAAGGATTAGTACGAAGATACCCTATCCTTATGGAAAATCAAGAAAGGCTCAACCGCCATAAGGGCCTGCAATTCAGAAACCCTTCTTGCAGAGGTAATGGCCAACAAAAGCAGTCTTCCATGATAAATATTTCAACTCAGAAGTAGCTGCAGGCTCAAAAGGTTGTAGAGTGAGTTTCTCCAACACAAAATTGAGATCCCAAGCAGGAGCAGGAGCTTTTCATGAGTCTTATATTCTTTGCCCTCTAAGAAATTGCTTGAACAAAGGATGAGAAAACAATGGTGGGTCACAATCATAGTGAGCGAAATTGCTGCAGCATGAACCTTAATAGAAGAGAAAGACAAACCTTTGTCCAGTAACTCAGTAAGATATTGAAGAGCCACACTCAAATTAGGCCCAGAAACATCAAAATCTTTTGCTGCACTCCAAAATAAAAATCTCTTCCATTTATCTTTCCTTGTACTAGGCCTTCTAGCTTCCAAAATAACATTCAAAACTTGCTGAGGAAGTGGAGGCCCACTATGGTTCAAAACAGAATATGCCAGGCTGTTAGGTGCAGAGAGTGAAGCTTGACATTGAGCAAATGGCTGTCCTCCTGTGACAACAGGTGTGGAATCAAGGCAAAGGCCATGGAGGCTTCCGTGCTAGACTTCTCAGTAATGGGTACCAGTGCTGTCGAGGCCAATCTGGAGCTATTAAAATCATCCTTGGCTTGTCCTGTCTGACCTTTAGAAGTACCTTTGGGAGGAGAGGCAGAGGTGGAAAGGCATACACATGAAGATTGCTCCAATTGAAAGAAAGAGCATCCACTCTCCAAGCTGTGGGATGAAACCTTTTGTGCAAAACTTTGGCAGCTGATGGTTTAGTGGAGAAGCGAACAGATCTATGTCTGGAGTTCCCCATGACACTGTCAATTTCTGAAATACATGAGGATCCAATTTCCACTGTGGGGATCCATAATTGCCTGCTCAACACATCTGCTAAGGAGTTCTGTGCTCCTGGCAGAAACCTTGCCTGAAGATTGAGCTGTAAACTGAGAGCAGTCTCCCACAAAATCATTGCTTGCCTGCATAGAGGATAAGAATGCTTGCTTGTTGATGTACCACATGACAGTTGTGTTGTCTGTTAGAATCAACACCTGCCCTGGAAGAAGTAACTCCTTGAAAGCTATTAATGCAAACTGGACTGCTAACATCTCCTTCAGGTTGATATGTAGATGTTGTAGTCTGGCAGGCCACTTGTCTTGTATCCACTTTCCATTTAGATGAGCTCCCAAGCTTTGTCTGAGGCATCTGTCGTTAAAATTGACTGGTCACAGAGAGTCCCTTGTTTAGGTGACATTCCTGAGCCCACCACAAAAATTCCTTTTGAATGCAAGGTATTATTTGAATGACAGTGTCCAGATCCTGGCAGTGCTGTGTCCATACATTTTGAGATACCATTGCAGCTTCCTCATATGCAGTTTGGCATTGGGAAGCACCAGAATACAAGATGCCATGAACCCTAAGGCTTGAAGGACTGTCCTTGCAGTCAGCCCGGACTGATGAGATAGTTGATGGAAGTAAAGGGATAGACTCTTTTGTTTGTCCGGGGTTAAAAGGCCATCTGGGATGCTGTATTCAGTCTCACACCCAGAAAGCACATGTCCTGAGAGGGTACTAGACTGGACTTTATTTCGTTCACAGAATACCCCAGGCATCTTAGCACTGCTATCACATATTCCAAATGATGAAGAAGCTCTTCCTTCCTTGAGCCAGAATCAGGCAGTCGTCCAAATAAGGATAGATCTGTATTCCTTTTAGCCTGAAGAAAGCTATCACTGAGCCAGAACTTTCATGAACACTCTGGGCGCAGTAGATAAGCCAAAGGGCAATGCAGAGAACTGATAGTGAGAAGTCCCAGCTCATACTTCCTGCAACTTAGTCTGATAGGAACATGAAGGTAAGCCTCCTTGAGATCCAAAGTTACCATCCAATGATCTTTGCCCAGCAGAGGTAAAAGCTGCTGTAACGTCAACATTTTGAACTTGGGAATGTCCAGATAAGTGTTGAGGGTAGATAAATCCAAAATTGGTCTCCACGTGTTCCCCTTCTTTGGTACTAGGAACAGGCGAGAATAAAATCCTAGGCCCACTTCTGGCATAGGGACCGGCTGTATTTGGAGTAACAGAGAAACTTGCTTGTGAGCCTCTATTCTTTGTTGAGGAGGAACGTCTGGCATGCCTTTGAAAGGAGGCAAGGTATGGAAATAAAACCTGTAACCGTGGTGTATGATATCCAATACCCATCTGTCTTGGGTAATTAAACTCCAATTTTCTTTGAAAAGTGCCAACCTTCCTCCCAAAGGTGCTGCCAGACGAGAAGGCTCTGGCAGCTGAAAAGGTAGGTCATTGGGTCTGTTTACGAAAGGACTGACCCCTGCCCTCACCAAGACTGTGCAGGAGAACTCCCTGTTCTAGGCCTGAAAGAGCCCTGAGCTCTGCCCCTACCACGCCTAGATCTACCCCTAGACTGGGAATCATAAGAAGGATCACCCTTAGTAGGCCAATTTCTACTAAACTTTGGAGGCTGCACCTGCAAAAAATCTTTAACAGTCTGCATAGACTTAGCCTTGTCTTCCATTTTCTTTAAAACTGCCTCAACAGGAGGACCAAACAACACGTCAGATTGTAAAGGAGCATCTAAAATCCTTGTTTTAACATGTTCAGATAAATTTTGATCCCTCAGCCAGAACTGACCCAGTGGCAGCCACCCTAGACGAGGCCTGTACAGCATCAAAACCACATTGCAAAGAATGCTTACCCACCTGTTCAGAAACATGTACTAGATCTTGCAACTCTTTACAATCAATACCTTCTGCCAGAGCATCAACCTTAGACTTTAATTGTGAAAGGAGATAGTTTTGATATTTCAACATGTGAAACTGGCAATTCAAAGCCCTCATAGCAAGAGTGGAAGAAGTATAAACTTTCTTTCCCCATCTATCCAAGGCCCTGGCCTCTTTGTCTGCAGGAACCGGATTCTTAACAACAGAAGCCTTAACACCTTTAGGCCCCTGGCTAACAGTTTCTGGGTCTGCCCTAGAACTCTTAAAAAGATACTTATGAGCTTCAGGCACCCTGTAATACCTATCCGGTTTAACAGGAGCAGGAGGCAAAGAATCAGGATTAAGAGAAGCCTCTGTAAAACATCTTCCACTACATCCAAAACAGGAGGTATAGCCAAAGGCCTATGCTGGGGTAAACACAAAAATTCCCTAAGCCTTTTCCTGGAATCAGAGAAGTCCTGACCTTCCCAGTTAAAATGCTCCCTCATGGAATGAAGAGTTTCTGAAAAGAAAAATCCTCAGGAGGAGAAGCAGAAGGAGTAGAATCATCCACATCAGAATCAGAATAAGGAGAGTACTCCTGCAAGTCCTCAGAAGACTCTGAAACATCTGAAGCCTGCTCAAAACTCCCTAGCTCAGGCTCCACCCTAGGTCTCTTATCAGGAGGGGGCATAGAACCCCTAATCAAAGTAATCAAATCTTCTGCCATTTTAAGCATATGCTTCTTGGGCACAGTTCCTGAAGAGCTAGGGGTAACACCAACTGAAGCTAAACCTGGCCTGCCCCTGGGAGATGCCTTGGAAACAGAAGGAGAGGGCCGAACCACCCTGTAACCTGAGAAGCCCCATCAGCCTGGCCTGCCTCCTGAGAGGCCACATCCTGCAATAACAAAGTCTCTCCCTGGGATCCCAAAACCTCCGTGGAACCTCCTCCAGCCTAGGTTTAACTGCTTTGTCCGCATTTTATAATTGCAAGACTAACCTGGCACAATCTAATCTTCTCTTAATAGTGCCCTTATTGAATCTACCACAAGAGCGACTCCCAACAATGTCGTGCTCAGGCCCTAAACATGGAATTCACAAAGTATGGTAGTCTCTATCTGTTTCCCACAAGAAATACAATTAAACACTTTTTCTGACATCCGGTAAAGCACTGAGGCAAGAAAAAACTAAAATATTCCGCAAAGGGGTACTTAGCCAACTTTGACTCGGTCTGAAACTCAATCGAACAATTTCAGAACGCCAACCGCACTTGCAATGCTGCTTCTGCATCGGACCATGCTTGTACCCTGATGTCCTGATGTCAGTCAAATGCGCCTTGACCGACGTCAGCCTTATACTTTGATATTGACTACCCCAAGTGTAAGGACTGCAGCAATGTGAGATGAAGAACATCTTGCCCTGTCCCTGGAGGCCAAATCCAATTTGTAATGAGAAACAAAGGTATGAGGAGTGGCCTAAGTGGCTGCTGCACAAATAGTATCTAAGGGTAGTCTAGCCTGAAAAGCTGTAGAAGTGGCTAGACCTCTTGTGGAATGAGCTTTAGGTTTTGAGTTCAGCTGTTTGCCCCTAAGCTGATAAATGTCAGAAATGGTAGAAGATAGCCATCAAGATAAGGTCACTTTAGAAACAGGGAGACCTTTACTATTTTCAGCATAAGACAGGAAGAGCTGATCGGACTTCCTAAATTGCTTTGTTCTATCCAAGTAATATCTAAGTTGGCGATGAACATCTAAGTAATGCAATTTTTGTTCCGCCCTGTTAGAATAATTTGGAAAAAATACAGGGAGATCAATGGATTGGTTTAAATTTGCCTTAGAAGCAACCTTGGGCAAAAAGGATGGGTTGGTTCTCAAGGATACTCTGTCTTTGTGGAAGACCAAATAAGGGGGACGAACACAGAGGGCATGGAGTTCAGACACTCTTCTAGCTGAGGTAATAGCGACTAGAAAAAGTGTCTTCCAAGAAAGAAACTTTAATGGACATGAAGCAGCCGGTTCAAAAGGGGGAAGTATCAAGGATGTCAGCACTAAATTTAAATCCCACTGTGGTGGAGGATCTCTAACAGGGGGTTTAAGAAGGAACACTCCTTTGAGAAAGGCTTTACAAAGTTTGTGGGACATAATGTGGTCTGCAAAGCCGACATGAAAGTTCGAGATTGCAGCCAACTGAACTTTGACTGTGAAAGACGAAGAACCTGAGTGAAAAATTTCCGCAAGAAAATCCAAGACCGACTGAATAGGGGCAATAAAGGGGTCTATGTTCTTAGATTTTGCCCAAAAAGAGAAGCGTTTCCACTTGCTAGAATAAATCCTCCTGGTAGAGGACTTAAGAGAGGCTACTATGATATCTCTAACAGGGTTAGAGATCATAGGAAGCCTGGCTAAGGAAGGAAGTGGAGCAACCAAGCTGTGAGGTTGAGGGAAGGAACTGACCGGTGCAGTTGACCAGACTGGTGGGTCAGAAGATCTGGAACTGGGTCCAGATGCCAAGGCCGCACCAAAAGATGGTGATGAAGGAACAGAAACCAAATTTGTCGAGGCCAGTAAGGGGCAATGAGAATCATTTTGGCTCTCAAGATGGTAGCTTTCTGGAGTACTTGTATCAAAGGAAAGGGAGGAAAGGCATAAAGAAGTCCCCGGGGCCAATCTTGGGTAAGAGCGTCTCTGGGGGGATGGCCCGGAAGTGGGAAGAGAGAGAAGAAGTCTGGGCATTTGCTGTTTTGGGGTGTAGCAAAAAGATCGCAGAATGGGCGGCCCCCACTTCTGAAAAATCTCCTCCACAATGGATTGCTTGAGAGACCACTCGTGAGGCATGAGAATAGCTCTGCTCAATCTGTCCGCTATTATGTTGGTTTTCCCGGGGATATGCGTTGCTACCATAAACCGATGAGAGGAGATCGCCCATTGCCAAAGTCTGAGAGCTTCTCGACACAAGGGATAAGACTTGGTTCCGCCCTGCTTGTTGATGTACCACACGACGGACATGTTGTCCGTGTGAACTGCAATAGTCCCTAAAGGGAGAAAGTCGTTGAGGGCTTGCAACATTAAAAGCATTGCTCTCATCTCTAGGACATTTATGTGCAGGTGGTATTCGAACGGTTGCCATGTGCCATGAACCATCCTGCCCTGATAATGTCCCCCCCACCCGATCAGGGAGGCATCCGAAGTGACCGTGGCTACCGGGGCTGGGGGATCAAATGGTCTGCCCTGATGAACTAGAGGAGAGGAAATCCACCAGGATAGATGGTTCTTGCAGGTTTGTGTCACCAGAATCTTGTGACACATGGGAAGCTGTTGGAAGGACCACTGGGTGAACAACATCCATTGTAGGAGACGCATGTAAAAGCGGGCCAGAGGAAGAAGTGTTATGGCAGCTGCCATGAGGCCCAAGACTTTCAGGACCAACCTGGCTTGCGCCCTGTTGCTGGATAGGATGATCCGAACGTGGTTTTGGATATCTAGGATTCTCTGACTTGTTAGGTTTGCTGACATCCGAGTAGTGTCTAGATTTGCGCCTATAAAGGTAATAGATTGGCAGGGCGACAAGGAAGACTTTTCGAAGTTGACTGAGATTCCTAAGTGGCCGCAGAGACGTAGAGTGTAATCTCTGGCTTGGAGGAGTTGATGCCTGGTGGTGGCTGAGAGGAGCCAGTCGTCGAGATGCGGAAACACCTGGAATCCTTGACGTCTCAGGTGAGCCGTGACCACTGCCATGCATTTGGTGAACACTCTGGGGGCTGTAGTGAGGCCAAAGGGCAGGGCTCTGAATTGAAAATGACTGGTCCCCAGCCGAAAGCGGAGAAAACTTCTGGAGCGTCTGTGAATCTTTATATGATAGTACGCATCCTGAAGGTCTATGGAGCACATCCAGTTGTCTTTGCCCAGAAAGGGCAAAATCGATTGAAGTGTGACCATCCGAAATCTTGTCTTTTTTGACAGACTTGTTGAGCCTACTGAGGTCTAATATTGGTCTCCAGTCTCCCGTCTTTTTGGGGACCAAAAAGAACCTTGAGTAGATTCCGGACTCTAAATGATCTTTTGGTACTGGCTGGATGGCTCTTTTCTTTAGAAGCTTTGACACCTCTAATTTCGCAATTTCCCTTAGACTGGGTGGTACGTCTGGAAGGGAACCTCTTTGAGGGAAGGGGCTTTCCTCGAAGGGAATCTTGTAACCCTCGGATATGATCGACTGTACCCATTTGTCTTGAGAGAGGGAAAGCCAGGCTTCTGGGTACAGCGACAATCTTCCCCCGACTGCCTCCAAGGGTGGGCAGTCGGGCAACACCTCAGGGATGTTGGAAGGGCTTGTCAGAAAGAGGCTCTCTGGAGCCCTGGTTCTGCGGACCCCCTCTGCCCCTAGGGCGGCGTCTATTGTTATTACCCCCTCTGCCTCTGGGGATAAACTGACCACGTGCGTCCGGCGTCACTCCCTGAGATTTTCAGAACAACATCTCCCCCCCCTTCTGACCTTTGGGATAAGGCCTGGAAGGGGCGGAGAAACTGACTCCTATGGCAGAAAGAGTTTTGCTGTCTTGCTCGCACCTGGTCAAAGTGTCTTTCACCTGAGGACCAAACAATGTTGACCCATCAAAGGGAGAGTTTGTGAAGGGCGCCTTGAAGGGGTCTGCAAAATTACAGAGCCGCATCCAGGACTGACGTCTGAGAGCCACTCCTGTGCCTGCAGCTCTACTCGCCCCATCGGCTGCATAAGAAATGAGCCGCATGGAGGAGTTGGTTATGGAATTAAGGATTCCCAGCTGAGAAGCAATCTTTTCTTGAGCTCCTGCTGCTGAAGGATCCTGTACTACTTCAACTAATTCTTTAAGGATGTCCCTTTGAAGACTGGTGAAGTGACATAAATAATTCAGCGAACGCATAGCAAAGGTCGCTGAGGAAAACATCCGCTTGCCATACCTGTCCATGGTCCTAGACTCCTTGTTAGGAGGATGGACTGGTACGGAAGGATCTGCAAGTTCCTTCTTGGTGGTGGCCGCCACCACCATGGCATCAACTGGGACACCTTTGGTAAGAAACTGCTTTTCAGCAGGGGCCGTAATAAAATTTGAAGGTCTCCTGGGGACTGGTTCCACCGAATCAGGAGATGCCCACGCCTTTCGAGCTATGACCTCCATGAGAGGATCGAAAGGCGGAGACACCCAGGAGGTGGAGGGTCGAGATCCAAAAGCCTCCAGGTATACCAATTCATCCTCAGAGGGGTTAATGGATGGCCAGTTCCCCCTCTGTTTAAGGAGCTCAAGGATGTCTGAAAAGGAGACATCCTCAGAGGGGGATCTTGGGGACCCCTCCGATTCATCCAAATCAGTATCCGATGTTGTAGACTCAGGGGAGTCTAAGTGCTTCCTCTTGCAGGTCCTCTTACGCGGGGGTTCACCTGAAGGATCAGGAGAAACCTCGGAAGAGGAAGTTCTTCCCAATGGGGAAACCTGGGGCGATGGATCTCTGGGTCCGGGAGCAAGAGAGCGGGAAGAGGTATCTACAGGCACCGTAGAGGGAGGAGCTAAAGGAACCGACTGCTGACTGAGCTCAGGGGCTAGCACACTCCTCATCACCTCGAAGGCTCCCCTCCCAGGGAGGGCTGAGAGATCCCGCTCTGAAGAAACGCCAATCCCTGGTCCCACCGAGAGGGAAGGCTCCTAAGCAGATGTCGGGGCCAAGCTCACCAAGGCCGAAGCCCCGAGAGGGAGAGCGGGGTCAGACAAGGGTCCAATGCCACTCGCCCCCTCGGAACCGACCAGGGAAGCCCGACGCTTGGATCCCTCCAAGGAAGGTCTCAAGGAGGAGATAGGAGTCGAGGACGACGGAGCCAAAAGGTGTGGTATCGGCTCCGAAGCCGCAACACTCATGGTACCAATAAACTCCGGCTCCGAACTCTGTAGGAGAGTCGAAGGAGGAATCTCAGGAGGGTGTAGAATAGCGGTCGTCTGTTGAGACGGGCTATGGAGCATTTGGGCTAGTGCCTGTGATTTTAATAGCCTACTCACCACTCTCTCTAAATCATGGTCTGATAGCCTGAAAGACCTGGATGATCGGCTCCGATGGCTCCGCTCCGAAAGCAGGGGGGAAGCTGGAGCCGAGTGTATAGATTCCAAAGAAGGAGATCTAGACCTCTTTTTGGATGGAGCCATCGGAGCCGAAGAAACCTCGGCTCCAGTCGGAGCTGATAACTTATCGGCTCCAAGTGGAGGCACAGATATCTCGGCTCCAGCCGGAGCCGAGACATGCTTCGATGCTAGGGTGTCGGCTCCAGCCGGAGCCGACACAGCTGCCGAAGCCAGGGTATCAGAGCCGAACGGCGCCGATACTGTAGCTTCCACTAAGGAAAGATCAGCTCCGGAGGGAGCCGATGTCGACTCCGGCGGAGTTGAAACCAAGACTACCGACTTGGACACCGAAGCCTGGGTCTTGGAAGGCTTGGAGGGCTTCCCGGAACCGACCTTGGCCGGGGAGCTCTCAGGCTTAAGGAGACCCCTGAGGATCAATTTATTTCTACGTTCCTGCAGGACTCTCTGGCTAAAGGAATGACAGATAGCACAGGAGTCCTGCAGGTGTAGGGGTCCCAGGCAATAAATACAAGAAGTGTGACCGTCTGTCAGAGACATCTTCTGACAGCACGAGTCACACTTCTTGAAACCTGAGACCCTAGTATCCTTAGACATGTCTGACCTAAAACACACACACACACACACACACACACACACACACACACACACACACACACACACACACACACACACACACAATCAGACCAAAAAAGATACTAATAACTAAATTATTATTAAGAGTAAATAATTAGTTATTATTAACAGTGACACAACACACACACACCTAATTTCTGACAGGAACTGTGAGGGTGGGAAAAGGCTTAAGGCCCGAAACACAGAAAACTATGGAAGAGTGAACTAAGTGGAATACACCACACAACACCCACACTTAGGAAATCCTGACAGGAACTGTAAGGGAGGGTAAGGCCTAAGGCCCAAAGCTCTAAGACCTAAGAATAAGGTAGTTAAAGAAAGGGGTATGGAGCTAAGTGAATATAGGATTTACTAAAATTGCTATAAAGAAAAAAATTTAGGGAATTGGATGTAAATATCCTGACTAACAACAATATAAAATCACTTACCAGGAGCTGGTAAAAAAGATGACCTCATTAGCGAAGCGGCAAACGAGATCTGGGTAATTACCACCTTGCATCATGGGATATGGGGCTGCCTCGAGCTGGTAAAAGTGACTCTCGAGCTTAGCAAGTGCCGAGTCGGAGCAGAGGATCGGCTCCGAACCCATCCAGCAAGAATGAAGGCGAGATTTACAACTTAACATCCACAGTTATCAAACATTTTTAGTAGTTCACTGTGAAAGTCTGAGCTATCCAATACATTATTCGGGTATTTGTATATTTTTAAACCCTTGGGTACAACCGCCCTCTTAAGGCATTCTTTTAAGTAACTGTTAACAAGTCCCAATGTTTTACATTTTAAAATACAATCATACAGTTCATTAACATTCAAGTTACAAGTATTTGAGGAGACTTCTACTCCCCTAGTATCATAAGTACCAGTGAAAGATACTTTCTCAGTAAGCCACCCTGCAAAGTCTTCCTCATTGTTCATTCGGTTGACCACAGTGACAAAAATACCATTAACATTTCTATTACAGTCACCTTTTTTTTGTTATTGTTCAAAGTCCATTGCTCCTTAGCCCCTCGCATTTCTATATTCTCACCTACATTATTTTCCACAGTATTTTCATTGCCCTGGGTTCAGGAAAGCCTCGGTACTCTGCCCGCACTGTCCATTCTTTCATTAAACTCACCTCTCCGCCTGCTGATGTTACTTCCATTAATCACTTTCTGTCTCAGGTCACGTAGTAGCTCTTCCTGATTGTCTGGAATCTCGCTATTAGAGCATCCTCCGATACTTGTATACATTAAATTTGAACAAGTCTGCGTGAGTAAATCCACAAGTTGGGTGAGCTGTATATATTTTAGTAATGTGTTTTAATGGGGTTCACTTATTATTTGCATGTTTAGGCTTGGTGAACCTAGGCTTTTGAACAAAGAAAAGGATTTGGTTGCTAATTAGAATAAATTTGTAAGTGTTAACTGGTTGTAATAAAACTAAAGGGAATAGCATTTAAGTGTATTCAGGAAGGGGATTGGTTATCTGATGAAGTCTGATGTAGTGGATGAAAATATGGTGATTTTAAGTTAAAGCGTTAATAAAGTTTGTGATTTTTCTACAGTTTTGTGAAGTTCATAATTTATTGAAGTTTATTGCTGTCCAGCTGATCCTGTGCCCTACTGGTTTTTGAGCTCCGAGTTTCACTGCATTGATCCTTGGATTTTCTACATTTATGGTTTGGATATTTCCACTGCTTCCTGATTTTTGTCTTATTATATTACAGTTTCTTGCATTTTTAACTTTGCTTTACTGCATATTTTTTTTCTTTGAAGTCTTAAAAGTTGTTGGTTATGGTCAGTTAGGAAACATTCCTTTTGCATTCACTGACTGAAAAGGAATTAGATCTAGCTAATTAGTGGAAGGAACACAGAAACAATTTTCTTATTCAAGGTATTCACATACATTCCTCTTCATCTACAACAGCTTTCAGTTTTAAAATGCTTGAATTAATTGTTTTTTTTCACCCACTCACCCAGTTCTTGTTGTGCTTTTAAACTTGGTGGCTTTTTAGCTAACCACATCTACTGTAAATTAAGAGTTTGCAAGTCCCTCCCAGTGCTATTTCTACTGAACACTGACAGCACAAACTGATAATGCACTCCCATTAGACTCTTAAAGCTTGAGTTAGCTGTTTCATATAATCCCATTTCAACTAGTGCACAACTGTATATTGCTCTTTTATGCATTTTTTATTCTTTTAACCAAAATTCAACTGTCTGCATTTTAACTTGGTCTGGAACCTTAGTATTGTAGTATCCCTCACAGTAGTGGTAGAATTGTGAGTTGCTGCAGGATCTAAACCTCATCTCTTATTTCTACTGCATTTTTACCATCTGTATTTTGCTTGGTTTAGGACCTTACTCTTGTAGTATAACCCACACTAGTAACAGAGCTGTAAGCTGCTAAAGGATATGCATCTCATTTATTAAATGTCTACTGCATTTTTACAGTTGCATTTTACTTGGTCTAGGGCCATTACTCTTGTAGTAGCACTCAACAGTGAGAGCATTGTGAATTGCTGCACAATCTGAGCTTCACTTATTGCATTTTGACTGCATTTTTTTGCTGTTCGTATTTTACTTGGTCTGGGAACCTTAGTCTTACGGTATCTCTTACAAGTTACAACAGTGAAAGAATTGCTGCAGGATCTGAGTGTTTTATTTTACACACACACACACACACACACACACACACACACACACACACACACACACACACACACACACACACACACACACTTGTACTGCATTTAACTGTTCACTGATTGGATTCCTCTCTAAGTTCATCATCTATAACTTATGTTGAGCTGGGCAGCAGTGATTTGCAGTGCCCTGTAAAGATGCAGATACCTAGTATTGGAGTTTTCCACATAAAACTTCCTCTGCTATTTTCTCAACTATCTAGCTAAGTGCAGAGCAGCTAGTTTGCCCTTTTAGTAGCACTGCCCTGAGAGTGTCGTTTTAGATCAACCCCAGACCACTCCTCCAAGCCAAACAACTCCAAACCCTGATTGAACTGTCACAAAAAAGAGGATCCACAGCCAATGATGTCTATTTTCTTACTGTTTCTGTAGCCATCCTGGTAGAAACAGGCTTCTGAGACAATGTAGTAATTGTCTTGTGTTTCCTGGCAAGCACCTTATTCTTAAGCAGACTGACACAGTGCATAAGAGATGTAATTACACTATGTCTTTTGAGACAAAGCTCTCACACTGATATCTCCAAACAGGTTGCAAGTAACAGAGACACACACACACACACACACACACACACACACACACACACACACACACACACACACACACACACACACACACACACACATATTTTGGATCAGACACAAACTCACATATGCTGAAGATCTTACATGCAATCTACTCAATCCTCAAAGCCCCCCCCCCTACACTGCCCTCAGCAACCTCCCAAACACTCTACAAAGACAACGCTCCCATGGACACATACAACCACATCTCATAGCGTCTCAAACCCTAAGGTCTTAAGGCAAACTGCCACACAACCCAGTATATTGACTATTGGAGACTATTGTGAGATAGACTGATGGCTCTCCCACCAGGCTGAGCAAGGAGATAGTCACTGTCAGTTGCCTATCCGTGACAATGATCTTCCAGATCACACATTCATTCAGGACACTGAACCACAAATATCAGTATGACTCTGTCATAGTCCATGTGAGTTGTTAATGACCTGAGAAATACCTCCCTGGACTAGATAAAGCTTTCAGAATGTGTGTCCCGCACTGATCAGCATTCCACCTTCTCCAAGAATGATATCACAATATAAACAGAAGATGACTGACTAACAATTGGCTTAATTACTGTTGTCATTCTAAGGAAGTCCAATATTTTTCATCTTGGGAGGACATGAACGACATGCTGCTTTGCCAGGGATCATCTGCATCTGTCCCCACTAGGCTTTTAGATATTGGCCAAAATTTTATCCACCCTTACAGTGCCTTTTTTTAGGCAATGACAATCTTATAAACTTTCCAAAACAGTAAATTCTATGCAAGATAATCTAAAGGTGCTATTGTTCAATGCTAGGAGTCTCAAAAAGAAGCTCCACTCCCTGGTAGCATTCCTCACTCTGGGGAGTGTTGACATCTGTGCAGTTACTAAGACATGGTTTAAAGTTGCAAAAGGTACCCCAGCAATTACAATGCTATAACAGCTTTGAAACATTTAGACCAACTACCACATAAGAGGGGTCAAGAGGTGCAAGTGTATCAATCTACATAAAAGGTCAGCACACCTCAAGATTGGACAAACAATATGACATGCTTGAACTACTCCATGTCAACTAACCTTAGGTAAGGTCCAGTACCATATACTTGCTAGCTATAGATTCCTGTCCATATCCCAGGACAGCCATACCACTTACTTGAATGTACTGAAAACCCTCACAAGGGTGATTTCAAATATCTTAACCATAAACTGGGATATATATACACAGCCATTAACAAGCAGGCACAAAGATTCCTGGATTTTTTCAATGCAAACACCCTGTAACAGCTAGTCTGCACACCTACTATGGGTGCAAATATCCTAGATCTGATACTTACAAATATGAAGGAACATTGCACTGCCTTTGTGTAATGTCCTCACTGGTCAGATGCGGTCACCTTTGAAATAAATATAAAGACTAAATTCCCAGCAAACCCTAGAACCTTTAAGAATGCTTTCAAGACAAACTACCTCGTATTACGAGATGGCATAGCTAAATTCTAAGCCCCCAAACTCAGAGAAAATTGTGGCTTATGTGGAAGCATTTAAAGAAACCGTTTACAAGTCTGTATACAACTGCATAGAAAAATCAGTATGAAACTGAAATAAACTTAGGAAAAACTCCAAAAACAAGCCCCCTTGGTGGACCCCCAGTAAAAATATTTTTTTTACAAATAAAGAAAGAAAATCCGGTCCAAAAACAGGAAGAACTATGCCCAAAAGACAAAATAACTCCTGCATCCGTCTCAACAAGCAGATCAGGGGGCTAATCAAGTCCATCAAAGCCAGCTTTGAGGCAAAAACAGCCTAAGGCATTTTTCCATTTTGTATGCAGCCTTAAAGGGAACACCCCACAGTATGCTGAACTAATAATAAATGCACCTTCTTATACTGAACCGGAGGATATAACAAATTTGTTAGCCAAAGCTTTAGCTCCACATTCACCACCCATTTCCCCCAATTCCCTGCCCCAGACATACCCTCTACCATTTCTCCTCCAACTGGCACTAAAGAACAGGTCCTCACTGTACTCTCTAGAGCTAAAAACAACCACATCTGTAGGTCCTGATAGTATCCCAGGATGCCTCCTAAATAGCAGTTTAACCACAGCCTCGTGACAGCCATCATCCCCATGGAATGGAGGACTGAAATCATCCCGCTACACAAAGGCATACCATCAACAGACCTGGGGAATTACAGAAACATAAGTTTGAAAAATCTTATATGCAAGGCCATGGAAAGAATTATCCTGGAGCTCGTAAACAAAGACAGAGGAAATGTTCAAACAGTGGGACAAATCCCAGATCAGTTTTGTCAAGGGCAGATCATGCCTACTACACTTGGTGGACTTCTTCGAGAAGGTGACTACAGCCATGAACAAAGGCAAAATGGTATATACTGCCTACCTTGACCAGGCAAAGGCATTTGGCACAATACCTCACTTAGGTATTATAGATAAACTCACAAATTTAGGCATAAATCCCAGTGTAGAGGGCCTTTGGCTAACCAGATTTGCTGATGACTGCAAGCTGTTGCAATCACTGAATCCCCCTAAGATGTAGATATTCTCCAGGAGTGTTTGACACAGACAAATGACTGGTGCAAGAATCACGGCCTAAAACTCAATGCAAAAAAATTCATAATTATACCCTTTGGGAAGACAAACACCACTGCAAATTACACCATTGATAACACTGCCCTAACAGCAGACTCCGTGGCAAGGGAGTTGAGAACTCAAGTTGACAGTGACCTGAACTTTGATCACCACGTATCCATGGTAGTAAGAAAATCCTTCTACATGGCACAACTTATAAGTAAAGGCATGCTACCCTGATCTAAGGAGATCATAGTTCCACTACACTTAGACCTCATTAGAGCCATAATAGAGTACAGTGCACCTGACCAGGCATTTGCAACAGCTGTAGTAGCCACAGAGGTTCCTCACTAAAAGAATATAGAGTGCAATAATATGTCCTATGCAGACTGCCTTAAAGCTCTGTTTCTGTACTCAGTCTTCTACAAACTACTGAGGGGGTGAGCTATGCCTAACCTAGAAGGCATTCTCCAATACAGCCTTGATGGATCTGCTACGCATTTGCAAATCAAACAGCACTAGAATTACCAAATCTAAGGATCTACAGCTCGTCTGTGACAAACAAAACATGCTGGAGGGACAGGTATGTGTTTCAGGGATTACACTTTCTCTGGAACAGACTCCCCATTCATGTGAAACAGAGCTTTTCCCTAAGCCTATTCAAATCTAATTTGGTCCAATGGATGGAAAATCACAAATTCACACTTGGGTTGTTGCCTGTGGCCCTTATGGACAGGAGCAGCTTTCTAAGACATAGGCATATACCAAAGCCATTCTAGCTCATGGGCATTGATACTTGAGAAAATTGGGGCATGAATGGCTAGACTTAAAAAGGCTCTAGGGCAGTTAGCCTAGGAACCACATATGATCCTATGATTACAATACTATTGGGCAATTCCAAAAGCTTAATAGTTAGGTAGATGGATCACGCACAAAAAACTCTCAATTAATCCTTTCTATAATCAGTACGATGGGGAAGGAGTAATTAAAGAATTTTTAGTGGTGGAGTTACACAATACTTCAGCCAAAGTGTGAAATTAAGCAAATATATAGAAAAGAAGCTGCATGCAGCATTACTTTTACTAATCAGCATGGGCAAACCACAAAGAATAAGTAATAAGATGTGAAATGTGTATCTAACCAATGATAAAAGGCACAACTATAGTTGCTGGATGTCTGCATTTTTTTTTTAAATACATCTGTGAGTTTTCACTATTTATTAGCTTTTTTAAACTGTTTATTAGTTTCATGACAAGTATGGTTAGTCTCCGCCTGCCAGGCTGGCACCCTGAGAGAAAAAGATGAGTCCGCTTAGTCCACTTCACTTGACACAGAGAAGACAGATATATGTTTACCAACTACTGACTTGGAGGGCTCTAGATGAGAGGATGTAGACAAAGATGCAGTAAGCTTCTGTCATAGAAACAAGCCCTGTTTCAGAAATATTTCATCCCTTTGGAGGGACCTACAAACTCTGTTGCTGAACTAGTGCTGCTAACTGGCGGAACCACAGTCATGCTGCTTGTCAGATAGCAAATTACTTCATACTATCATGGACAATACAAAGTTTGCAATAAAGAACATGCCTTCCTTACTTCACATCACTGTATGTATGGCTGCTATGTCTTAAAACACAGAAATACACCTCCACTTTTAGTACGAGACAGTATGTACCTGATAAACAGCAATGGAAAATTAAAGCAGAAGTTCACTCAGCTGCTGTAGTGTATAGCTAGCATTTTATGCAACCCAAGAATATAAATATAAGCAATTTTCTGTGAATATGTCTATTTACTATCAAAAGAAAAACAGGGAAATGGCTGGTTAATTAACAGATTTAATGGGACTGCTCCATATGAGACCTGAATCAAATTGGAACCATAAAGGTTTTCAGAGGAAAGTCAATGAAAAATGCCAAATCACCTGCAAGGAAAATACAAATACAATAGATAAGCATTTACATGACCTAAGAATAATACTAGGCATTGCTACCTCATAAGAGAAAACAATTACAATGAAGGGGAACAGTCTACAGATGTCTGCAATTTAAATGATCTGGGCCGTGTCTTTAAAAATAAGCGCAGAAGGCAATTCTTGCATACTTCATGAAGGCAACTCACACCACAGTCCTGCCTTATTTTAAGCTGAATAATTCAAAAGCCTCAATGGACCTAGATGAGGAATGTGTGACAAAGAAGAGTGAGGGTCTGTACCATTGCACCATCCTTTGTTAACAACAACCCTCTGCAATCAACTTGTGTGTGTGTTGGGAGTATCTACTTGACAGCACCACAGCCACGCCACAACAGTACTAGTCTACCATAGCAGTTTTCAAAATCTAAGCTGAAGTTAACACTACTGATTGTTCTATGACTAACCAAGAAGATCATATGAGAGCAAGAAAAAAATACTACTGAGGCAATTTAATCGAGAAATAATTTTATCCTAGTGGAAGACAGGTCTCCAGCCATGCAGAGTAGAGGGGAAAACAAAATCTTGCATGCTTCACGATATACAATGTACTCTACAGATGGGATTTAGGGAGGTAGAGAATAGTAACCCACACAGGCTTAACCATAAGGCCCACTAATCAAATGCGGGTCTCCAGGTAAAACACAACTGGGAATCCTTTACCAGAAATTCCAACACGTCTGGAAAGGAATCAGTCTGAACGACAGAAATGCTCTACAGTGCAACAGCAGTGATCTGAATGAGAGATTGAGCAGGCAGTTTCTGCTTAGAGGACCGTGTTACAAGCGTCATTTCAACCCTGATAGCATTACTACACATGAAAGAGAGTGGTACTTGTCCATTGCCATGAAAAAGCACCACAAATGCTTAGAAATTAAACCCAGTAAAGCATAAAACCAACATCCCTTCCACCAACTAACACATGGAAGAACTTATGACATTTTTTTTTGTTAGGAATAGAGAGAGAGATAAGTACTTACTGGAGGGAAATTACTTCCACCTTCAACAAACAAAGCCCATTCAGAGGAAAGATGCTTGACAAGTAGGTTCAGTGCTAGTTTGATGTCACATGTAGACAGCCTGTCAGTAAAAAGGTTCATGCCAAAGTCAATCTCAAGATAGGCAAAACACTGGCCATGACGTTTTCTACAGATGCCAAGACTTTCTACAGATATGGCAAAAACAAAGCTGGTAAATTGATAAAATGTCTCTTCCTCATACTAGTAAGTTCACTGCCAAAAGTTGAACAATATTTTAATTTCTTTAAATGGGAAATAGAATGAAAAGATATGCTCACAATGAGTTCAAACAACAATGTAGAGGCAAAATTGCAACCACCAATGATAGAACACATTAAAAAATTATCATCAATCATCAACCCCCTTTTCCCCATTTTCAACATGGGGTTGAGGAGTCACGCCATCTCTTTCAATTCAATGCCCCTCTCCTAACTTCTTTGGCACTCAAGCCAGACTGTCACAAGTCTTCTTTCACAATCCATCCACCTCTTTGCTGGACAGCATTGTTTTCTGTTGTTTTCTTCCTGTCACAAATCACCTTCAACTGATTATTTTCTGCTTTCTGCACATGTGCCCAGATCACTATAATTGTTCTCTTTGACTTTTTCTGTAATTGGAGTTACTTTGGCTTCTGCTCTTGTCTTCTTTGTCTGTCCCAGTGTCCATCCTACCCTCATTTCAAGCACTTCATCTCCATCACCTCTACCTTCCTAAACTGCTCTGCCTTTACTGCCCAGGCTTCTCTACCATACAGTTGTACTGATCGCATCACTGTTTTATACACTTTACTTTTCATCTTATTTGGCATTCTTCTGTTATACATTAACCCTGACACTCTGTGCCACTTGGTTGCATCCTCTCTGATTTTAGCTTTCATCTCCTCATTCAGATTTCTCTTCTCCTCAACCATCCTTCCCAGATACTTGAAGATGTTAACGTATTCCACTATTTTCCATTCTATCTAACTTCTCAGCTTCTCCTGAGTTCCCCCATTTGCCATTACTACTGACTTCTCTGTACTCAGTTACATCCCATGTCCCTTCAGTTTTGTATTCCATTCTCCTATCCACATTGTCTACATACATCACTTTGTTGACGTCCCCTCCGACCTGTTTGGTAATGTAGTCCGTCACCATTATGAACAGCACTAGACTCAGATGCACACTCACTCTCACTAGGTACTCCTCTGTGAGACCGAACAATGTTCGTACTTGAGTCACTGAATCCTCATATTCAGCCTACATTAATTCTACCAATGTTTCTGGGATTCTGAACTAATGCGGGACTGCCCAAATCAGCTTTCTTGGGACCTTGTCATATGCTTTCTCCAAATCTAGGAGCACCCACTTTGACTCCTTCCTAATTTCTAGCGTCTTCTCAAGTATGTGTCACTGTAAACATCATGGTTAGTTGTGCTGCATCATTATCTGAATTCAAGATGCTCATCTCCCATCTTACTCTCTTCTACTCTGCATATTCGTTTTATCAGTCACCCTCTCCAGAACTTTCATGCAGTGACAGGAGTTTGATACCTCTATACTGCTCACAGTTGTGGATGTCCGCGTTGTACTTTAAATATGGCACTAGTATGCTTGTTCTCTAGTCATCTGGGATATGCCTTTCTCTCCATATTGCTATGAATACCTTCATGATTAATTTCTCCCCTACCTCACTGAACATCTTGATCACATTTGCTGTGACCTCATGAGCCTGCTGCTTTCCCTGACTTCATTTTCCTTAGTGCTGTTCTGACTTCTACTATGCTGGGCTCCTCCTTTTCTTTCATCGTAGGCTTTGTCTGGGGCACTACAGCTTCTGTGCAGTTTTCTTCATTCAGAAGCTGCTAGAAGTACTCCTTCCATCTGTCTTTGATATCCTGTGGATTGTTGAGCAGATTGTTGCTGGCATCTCTTATAAAGGGAGTCTGAGTATCTCCTTTATCTTTCTGTCACTGACTTACAATCTGATGAAGTTTTTTGTGCCATCTACTGAGTCACTTTCTAGAAGTTGGTACAGCACCCTGACGCCTTGTTCTTTGTTATTGCAACTATTCTCTTAACCTCTTTGTTAGCCAACCAATATTCCTTCCTAGTCTGGTCCATCTTTTTCATCTCCCACTTTTTCCTGCAGTTCTTCTCTCTTTTGATGACTTCCTGGACTTTTGCATTCCACCACCAGCTTTCTTTATGTTCCTTATTTCCATACCTGGCTTGACAGCATATCTATTCTGCAGTCCTCTCAAATGCTGTTTTGAGGCACTGCCATTCTTCAACTCCTCTTCTTCTTGAGGTGGTAGAGCCCTCAGTAATTCCTTGGACTCTTGTGCTTTGTCTCCAGTAAACTTCCAGGTCTTCAGCCTGGTCTCTTTTGACCTTACAGCCTTCTCTGACCACTGTTTGCAGATGATTCTAGCAACCGGTGGTTTATGCTGTGGGAAAACTATTTCACTGGATGTGACTTTGCAATCACTGATTCTACCCCTCTGCCTTTTCCTTACTAGGAGGAAGTTTACTTGAGTTGCATGTTGGCCTTTATTATATGTGATCCTGTGATTGTCTCTCTTGCTGAACCATGTGTTGGTTACCATCAAGCCATTTGCCAGGCAGAAGTCTAACAGGACCTCTCCTTTTTATTCCTTTTGCCTTACCCATGTGGATCCAGACAGTTCTCATCCACTGTTCTGCTTGTCCCAGTATGTGCATTCAGTTCACCCATTATCAATACCAATTCATGTTGTGCTGCTTTATCTAGTAGGTCCTGCATCTGTTGTCTGAATGTGCTCTTTTCCTATCACAACCCTGCTGTGCGGCATAGGCAGAGATTATGAATACTGTCCTATCTTTACACTGTGGTTTGACTATCACGAGTCTGTCACTAATTCTGATGACATCCCTCACTGTCTTCTGAAGCCTCTCCCTCACCAAAATTCACAAAACCATTTCTAGTCTGTCCTCGTCCTCAGTAGTAGACTCTGGATCCCAAGCCAAGTGGCTTTGATGTACTACCCTTCCATGTTGCCTCCTGATACACAGGATGCCCAGCCTCCTCCTTACCATCATGTCATCCACTTCAAAGTTTCATCCTGTCAGTGATCCTATAGTGAGTGTAACAATCCTTAGTTCATGTTGGCAGGTTGATTGGTCTTATGTCCAGCTTTTTGCTCAACAGAGCTCTCCCAGGTAACCCAAGCTGGGAAACTGGATAATTAACTTATAAAACTGCTTCCAGCAGAGCTCTGCATTTAACTCTTTAAGGTTAAAATGCATCATACTGTATATAAAATGAACTCTGTGTCTTGACAATTTTAACGTCTGTGTCACATTGTTCAACATTCAATGCATTCCACAAAATATGACTTAGATTAATATACTCTGCATTTTGACACATTAAAATGCATGACCAAAAGACTACAATGTTGCAGTATCCTTTCCACAGGGAGAAAGTTGACACACACAATACAGTCTGTATTACAAAAACAGTTTTGACACAACATAGGTTTTCTTTCATTTATTTTTCCGACTGAAGCTGCAACAATTAGGTTATCCACAAGTGGAATTACATTTCCTCACTTGAGGAACTTGATAAATACCTAGTAATATGAACGAATGGACAGACAAAATGGCTGTGGTACAGGTATATCCTTAATACTGGATCCCTTAGAAAAATAATCAAGTTTATAGGAATAGAGCAATTAATCAAAGAGAACTGTTTCACTGCAGTTATACATTCATATGTGCAAATATTGTACTCCTCAAATATATCTTATTGTCAAACAAACTGGGGTTTGTGTTCTGTTAATAATCTATGTAGATTTGCCATAGAGTAAGCCATTTCTAGATGTACCATATACTTTCCATTATGTTTACTAAATGCCTGCAATACTATAACCCCCTACACTGAGAAAGGTCAATCAAATTATAAGCATCTAGGAAGGATTATATCATGAATGGCTCGCATCAAACATAAGCAATCATCATAAAAGTGAGGATTACAAAAACAAGCCCTAGCAGGGAAACTCACCAAAACCAACATTTCTGCAGACAGACAAGCTCCTCCATCTACATTCCCAATCCCCTGCTACTTAAAAATAGTAACTATGACATCACAGATCACACAACAGTGTAGAAAAGGGCATATTCCCATTGCAGAGGCATTTCCTCTGCACTACGATCTTGGAGATCCCCTACCTCCCAACTAACACAACCCCATGACCAAACAATAAAGAAGTCACATACTCACCATAAAGTTCTATGCGTGTTGTCCATCGTCGCCTTCATTCTTACTAGATTGGGTTAGGATCCCATCCTCGGATCTGTCTCGGCCATTATATGCAAGCTCGAGA
Source organism: Protopterus annectens (assembly GCF_019279795.1). Classification (NCBI taxonomy): domain Eukaryota; kingdom Metazoa; phylum Chordata; order Ceratodontiformes; family Protopteridae; genus Protopterus; species Protopterus annectens. Next base: position 503,530,736 of record NC_056727.1, read on the forward strand.
TCTTCCACTAGCTCGTGGCTAAACCCTATCCTAGCATGCACTAGGTAAACTCCCCAGATCTTGTTTGCAGTAATAAAAACAGTAAGAGAACTAAACACAGTTTAATAATTCCAGAGTGCAAAAAAGGAGGTCAGGGAATGATGATATCCAAATTGTACCAACTCAGTCTCCCAGGAATAAGAAATGGTTGGGGGAAGGAGGGTTATGGTGAGTACATTACTTCTTTATGTGTTGTTGTCCTATCTCACCTACATTCTTACCAGGTTGGGACAGCGTCACTAGCACCATCTTTCTTGGGTGGCTCAAGGGAAAATATTCTTTAGAATCGTGGAAACAAAAGAGGCCCTGATCCTGGAGGCCAAATCGAGTTTGTAATGAGTGGTAAAGGTATGACGTCTTGCCCATGCTGCCGCAGCACAAATGGTATGAACTGGTACTTTGGCCAGAAAGGCAGAAGAGGTTGCAATAGCTCTTGTAGAGTTGGCTTTAACTCTATGGGGAAGATCTTTGTTATGAGACTTATAGATGAAGGTTATGCAAATTGAAAACCATTTTGATAGTGTGACCTTAGAGACTGAAGTACCTTTCTTTAAAGCTGAAAAGGCTATTAAAAGCTGGTCAGATTTTCTGAAGTTCTTAGTCCTGTGTAAATAGAAATGTAATTGTCTATGCATATCTAGTTGATGTAACATGTATTCTGCCTTATTCCCATAATTTGGGTAAAAGATTGGCAACTCTATAGATTGGTTCAAATTAGACTCTGAACATACTTTTGGCACAAAGGAAGGGCTTGTTCATAAGGCTACCCTGTCTCTGTGGAAAAGCAAGTAGGGGGGCTTTATTGATAAGGCTTGCAGCTCTGACATCCTCCTAGCAGAGGTAATTGCCATCAAGAGAATAGTTTTCTATGTCACAAACCTGAGTTCGCAAGATGATGCTGACTCAAAGGGGGGGGGGGAATAAAACGAGATAGGATGAAATTTAAGTCCCACGGTGCTGAAGGGGGGTGTCCGATAGGTGGGCATAGTAATAAGGTACCTTTAAGAAATGCCTTGCATAGCCTATGACACAATGTTGGGGCCAGACTCACCTATATAAAAACTAGATATCATTGCTAGTTGAACTCTAATGGTAGCCACAGCTGCATCCTCATTGAATCATTTTGCTAGGAATTCTAGAATGGAATTGACTGGGGCAGTAAATGGATCAATGTGGTTACGAGAAGCCCATAATGAAAATATTTTCCATTTGCTTCTATAAATCTTTCTTGGAGAAGCCTTATGAAAAGAAATTAGGATGTGTTTAACTGATGAAGAGAGGTTAGGAAATCTGGCTAGGGTTAGAATCGGAGCAGCCAAGCTGCCAAATTGAGGTCTGAAGGGAAGGATGCAGGGTTCCTGATGCATGAGTCAAAAGGTCTGGAACTGGGTCCAGAATCCAAGGCTCCTCCTGAAAATGAAGCCACAGGAAGGAGAACCAGATTTGACGAGGCCAGTAAGGGGTGATGGGTATCAAGTCCTTTCTCAGGCAATTGCCTTTCTGAAGAACTTTGGATGTTAATGGAAAGGGAGGAAAAGTGTAGAGAAGACCTGAGGGCCAATTGTGGACAAGTGCATCCCTTGGTCACTCCCCTTGGGGGAGGGGGAGGATAAGGGCAAAGTACTGCTGCATTTGGCATTCATGGATGTAACAAAAAGGTCGTAGGAAGGCTGGCCCATTTGCTGAAAATGTTTTCCACCATCTCCTGTTTTAGGGACCACTCGTAAGGCATCAGAATCTCTCTGCTGAGTCTGTCTGCTATCATGCTGGATTTCCCCGGGATGTGCATTGCTATCAGAAAGCATTGGGAGGAGATCACCCACCGTCATACTCTCAGCGCCTCTTGACAAAGGGGGTGAGATCTGGTTCCTCCTTGTTTATGTACCATACAACTGACATGTTGTCTGTCTGTACTGCAATAGTTCCCAGGGGAAGGGAGTCCTGGAATGCTTGCAAGCTTGCAACACCAGAAGCATGGCTCTCATCTCTAGGACACTGATGTGCAAATGGGCCTCATGTTCCTGCCAGGTGCCTTGGACGGTCTTTCCCAGATAATGTCCCCCCATCTAAGAGGTGTCCGTGGTCACTGTGGCCAATGGTTGAGGAAGTACAAATGGTTGACCTAGCATCACATGAGTGGAATAAAGCCACCAATGAAGGTCTTTTTTGCAAGATTCTGATATTATTTTGTGGGACATCGGCAATTCCTGCATCAACCACTGAGTGGACAGTAGCCACTGGAGAATTCTCATGTGTAGACATGCTAAGGGAATCAAGGTTATTGCTGCTACCATGGTCCCCAAAACTTTTAGGACTATCCTTGCTTGTTCTTTTTTCTTTGTGAGGAGATTTAGAACCTGACGTCATAGAACTTGAACTCTTTCTGGAGGAAGTTTGGTCATATTTGTTGAATCCAGTTCTGCTCCTATAAATGACATGCTGAGAAGGCAGCAAGGCAGATTTCTCATAGGTTATTGTAATTCTTAGCGGACAGCAGAGCTGCAAGGTGGTGTCTCTTGCTTTTATTAGTAGATGCTCAGTGGTGGCAGTTAGGAGCCAGTCGTCTAAGTATGGAAACACCTGGAAAACTAGGCGCCTCAAGTGAGCCGCGACTACTGCCATACATTTGGTGAACAGTCTGGGGGCTGCAGTGAGGCCAAAGGGCAGAGCTCAAAACTGGTAGTGACTGGCTTCCAGCCAAAACCACAGGTGTCTCCTGGATCGCCTGTCCATTCTTATGTGGTAGTACGCATCCTGGAGATCTGTCAAGCACATCCAATCGTCTTGTCCCAGAAAATGAAAGTATTGACTGCAGTGTTACCTTCCGGAACTTGGACTTTTTGATTTGTTTAGATTGTTGAGATCCAGAATTGGTCTCCAGTCCCCTGTTTTCTTTGGAACTAAAAAGAATCTTGAGTAAGTTCCGGATCCTATTTGGTCTGTGGGGACTGTTTGGATGACTTTTGTCTAGCAACTTTTGAATTTCTAACATTGCATGTTCCATTTGACTGGGTGGAATGTCTGGGATCTTTTTTATGTTTGGGATGGGGAAGGAAAAGGGTATGGAGTAACCTCTGGATATGATGCTTTGCATCCACTTGTCTTTTATTTGTGCCAGGATTCTGGATACAAAGATAAATGGCCCCCGACTGCCTCCAGAGATGGACAGGTGAGCCTCCTTTCAGGAGCGCTGGAACGGCTTACCAAAGAAAGATTCTCTGTCACCCTGATTCTGCTGACCCCCCCTCTGCCACATGGTAGGCGTCTTCCATTACTACTTCTCCCTCTGCCCCTAGGGGTAGATTTACCACATGTGTCCCGGAAAGCTCTCTGAGATTTTCAAAACCACATTTTTCACTACCTTTCAGACCTTGGGATATGGTCTGGTAGTTAGGTACAAAGGGACTCCTATGGCAGACAGTCTTTCCTTCTTGCTCACACCTGATTAGTGTGTCCTTGACTGTGGGCCTGAAGAGAGATGAGCCATCAAACAAGGCATTCACAAATGAAGATTTAAAGGGCTCCGCAAAGTCACACAAGCTCATCAAAGAATGTCTCCTTAAGGAAATTCCTGAATCCGCTGCTCTACTCGCTCCATCTGCTGCATAAGAAATCAGTCTCATTGAGGAGTTGACAACTGAATTTAAGGTAGAGAGCTGACAGGAAACTTTATTCAAAACCCCTTCAGCTACTGAACATTGGACAGTATCTCCTAAATTCTTCAGGAGATCTCTCTGCACTCTAGTAAAATGGGTTAAGTAATTCAGCAATCTGACAGCAGAAGTCGCTGAAGAAAAAATGTGCTTTCCATATTTGTCCATTGTATGAGACTCCTTGTTCGGTAGATGAACAGAAGATGATGTCTCGTGAGAGTTCCATCTTGGTGGCTGCCGCCACCACCATAGCATCTACTGTGACTCCCTTAGTTAAAAAGGTTTTGCCTGAGGGGGACGTGAGGAACTTATTTGGCCTCTTTGGAACAGGTTCTGCTGAATCTGGAGACTGCTACACCTTCCGAGAAACTAGATCCAGAAGTTCTTCGAAAGGTGGAGACACCAAAGTGGAGGAAGGGTGAGATCCAAATGCCTTCAGGTACACTGACTCCTCTGCTGAAGGGTTGGTGGACTTCCAGCACCTCTCTGTTTAAGTAGACATCATCAGGAGGTGACCATGGGGACCCTTCAGCTTCAGCAAGGTCCATATCAGAAGTGATGGACTCCTCTGGGGAGTCTAAATGCTTCCGCTTATATAACCTTTTCTGAGGGACCTCCTTAGAAGAGTACTCAGGAGAGATTTCAGAAAAGTGGGGGTACCCTGTAGGGCATCCTGAGGCCTAGAATCTCCATGTCCCTGTGGATGCAAGGATATAGAGGCAGACACCGGTGCTTTTGAGGGATGAAGGTCCGAAGAAGATAGCGGAACTGCCTGTGGAGACAGTACTCTCCTCATCACCTCAGAAGCCCCCCGCCCTTGATCTGAGGATATCCATGGATCCAAAGAAGTTGAGGGAACCCCTGGGATCAAGGACGACAGCCCTGAGGCTGAGGTAGGAGCTGAGCTCACCCGAGCCAATGCTCTGAGAGGCAGGGTCAGATCCAACAACTGTCCGATCCGACTCACGTCCCCAGACTTGACTGGAGAGCATCAGCTCCTAGACTGCACTTGAGCTCCGGTGGAGCGGAGGATGTTGGAGCAATGATCGGATCCAAAGATCCGGTAATAGGTCTCCGGTCCAATGGTTCCACTAACATCAGCTCAGGACATTCCAACTCCAAAGTCGGATATGAGGAGGAATCTGAGCAGATGGGGCAGATATGGTCAGATCAGAAGCCCTCGGGTTGGATACGATAACAGCTCGATCCATGTCATTGTTGGATAGGCTCCATGAACATCAAGTGGAGGGGGTTGAAGACTAGGAAGGTTGAAGTATTGAACAAAAAAACTCTTCACCGGCAACTGAAGAGAGAGTGCCTGTAACTGGAGACAAAAATGAGAAAACAACCAGGCTCTCTCACCACGAAAACTGTATGAAGTCCTGATGTATCCAGCCCAGACTTGTGGCTCGCAAAAAATACAATGGTAAGGCAGTAAATCAGGAACAGTAACGTCGCTTACTCAATATGCATTAAGCATCAACAGACATTGAGCATTGAGAATGTAGCAAAAAGTCATTCAATCAAAAACAGTAGCGGCACTTTCTTGCAGTAAGTAACAGATAATCCAGTTTAAAAGACCAAAAACGTTTATTGTGAGCGCTTTCGCGTGGTCACCACCACGCTTCATCAGACAATACATATGAAATTCAGAACATCTATTTATACAAATACATCAAGAAAAGGCGCCAAATTAAAACAAGCAACTCAGATGATTTCCAATTAAAAAGTTAGTGTGGGCTGATTGGAGTAATTAAGATGTTTTTAAAATACTGCATTCCATTTAAAGAGGACCTGAATGCCCAGAAGCACTAGCATATTCATACACTATACTGAAACCTAATGATCAATATAAATTTAAAACCTTCAACATTGATACTGACGACGAGTATTTTTGGGGATAGTATAAGTTAAATAAAACGAAACTGAAATAAACTACATAATATTGCAAGCTGGATAAAGCACATTTGAACGCATTCAATGTCAAAACATAATCAGTGTCAAAACATAACAACCTATAAGTCAAACATTGTTCTCTTATAGACTGCTTTGCGGCAATATTTAAGATTAGTTATTGCCTTTCTGAGAATGAATATAAGTTAAATTAAACGATACTGAAGTAGACTGCATAATACTGCAAGCTGGATAAAGCACATTTAAAACGCATTCAATGTCAAAACATATTCAGTATCAAAACATAACAGCCTATGTGTCAAACATTGTTCCCTTACAGGCTGCTGTGCAGCAATATTTGGAATTAATTATTGCCTGAATAAATAAATAAATAAATAAATAAATAAATAGGGTATATGTATAGCTAAACAATCAAATGAACAAATAAATAGATAAATAGATAACTAAATGAATGGATAGATGTCTATTTCTTGGCATATAAGACCACTATTTATGGCACCAATAAATTAGAACTCTATTAATTATTTATTTATTTAATGCCTGCATCATTGGGATTATTTGTAATTCCAATTGTTTGTTATCAAATGGATAGATAAATAAATAGATAAATGAAAAAATAAATGAAAAAATAAATAGATAAATAAATAAATAAATAAGTGAATACATATCTATTTATTATGATAGAAATCCAGTAATAGTGACATCAGTGTAGTAAATTTCTGTCATTTAATGGATTCAAAGGTTTATTAACAGATTTGATCATTTACCATGATAAAAATGGATAAATATTGAGTATTAAAATTATTGAAAAAATTGTCTTTTAAAACTTTTTGTGATATTATTAAGTATTAGATATTTCAAAAGTGGTAAATATTGAATGCTAATTCTGAATATAGATATAAATAATGAAAATGTAAAAATCTAGTAAAATATATACATATGATTATAATACAAGTGTATAGAATATGAATTTAAGTGGGAATAAACCTGAGAATGTGACTATGAGTAAGTAGATGTGTAACGTCCTGCATGGATGGAATGAGCGACTAAATAAAATCAAACTCATTGGTGCAATGCTTAAAATTAGAGAACAAAAATGTACCCAATGCATCTATGATGCTGGGTGGATGTGAATGCAAATGAACACCACTAATGTGATGCTGGTATTGTAATAAGCTTATGTATATAAAGAAATTTTGTAACAAATGATATGACAGACAACAATGTATAAATAATGTAATCATACTAAAATAGCATTAAAATATTAAAATATAGAAAATTTTTTAAAAGTTTTACGTAGAAATTACATAGCATGAATATACCTCGATTGGTAGATAATTCTATATAGAATTTTATCTGTCTTCCAAAACTGGCTTAATAGAGACTTGGTTATTGATGCCAGGAGGTATGTGTGCAGCCATTCTTAGTATCCATTTCAATTCCTTATTGTTTAGGAGTAATGAATTATCTCCACCTCTTTTGTTAGGTGTAACTATCTCCAATACCTTAAATTCAAAACTATGGTGAGGCTGTTCCATAATGTGTTTGGCTAATGCGTTTAACTCATTCATCTTCTGAATGTCATAAAGATGACCATAAATTCTGTCTTTTAAACACCTTTTAGTGAGGCCAATGTAGAACACTGTGCAATTTTTACATGTGGCCAAATAAATAAGGTTTTTGGTACGACAGTTAGCATAAAACCTTGGATGGAAACTGTAATTCAAAGTGGGATGTTTGAAACCTACTTCTTTTGAAATATAGCTGCACCTCTTACAATTGTAACATGGGAAGGTACCTTTTTTACTACTGAATGAGAAACTTGATTCATCACTAATGCATTTATCATTGCATAATAGTTGTTTTAAATTCGGGCTATTCTTAAACATAAAATGTGGTTTATTCCCTATCAAATGTTTAACAGATGGATCTATCGTGAGTAGTTTCCAATTATTGTAGAAAACATTTTTAATATCATTAATAATACTAGTATAGTTCAAAACTATAGGTACAAAACCATTACGTCTCGTGGAATATCTACTACTTGTGTGATTAGTATCTTGATTTCTTGTCAAAGCAGTCCTAATTACATTGTTCCTGGTGTTTGTGACTAACCCTGCATCATAGCCTCTCTCTCTAAAAAGTAATTCTAAATGGTCTGCTTCAAGTTGTAACAAATGTGGGTCTTTACAGAGTCTTTTTAGTCTAATAAATTGACTCTTGATGATGCCAGGAAAGACATACCTAGGGTGCATACTGTCAAAAGATAGGAGTGTATTCCTCCATGTCGGTTTTCTATAAATGGCTGAGGTTATAGTACCATCCTCATTAATACTTAAGGTAACATCCAAAAAGTTAATGGATTTAGCAGAGCATTCCATAGTGAACCGTAAAAAAGTTGAAGTACTCTCAAGATAATTCAAAAACTTTGTGAAGTCAGACTCTGTGCCTTTCCAAACGATAAAAATATCATCTACAAAACGTTTATAGGTTATTATTTGTGAAAACCGGTGGAACGGCTTACCAAAGAAAGATTCTCTGTCACCCTGATTCTGCTGACCCCCCCTCTGCCACATGGTAGGCGTCTTCCATTACTACTTCTCCCTCTGCCCCTAGGGGTAGATTTACCACATGTGTCCCGGAAAGCTCTCTGAGATTTTCAAAACCACATTTTTCACTACCTTTCAGACCTTGGGATATGGTCTGGTAGTTAGGTACAAAGGGACTCCTATGGCAGACAGAGTCTTTCCTTCTTGCTCACACTTGATTAGCGTGTCCTTGACTGTGGGCCTGAAGAGAGATGAGCCATCAAACAAGGCATTCACAAATGAAGATTTAAAGGGCTCCGCAAAGTCACACAAGCTCATCAAAGAATGTCTCCTTAAGGAAATTCCTGAATCCGCTGCTCTACTCGCTCCATCTGCTGCATAAGAAATCAGTCTCATTGAGGAGTTGACAACTGAATTTAAGGTAGAGAGCTGACAGGAAACTTTATTCAAAACCCCTTCAGCTACTGAACATTGGACAGTATCTCCTAAATTCTTCAGGAGATCTCTCTGCACTCTAGTAAAATGGGTTAGGTAATTCAGCAATCTGACAGCAGAAGTCGCTGAAGAAAAAATGTGCTTTCCATATTTGTCCATTGTATGAGACTCCTTGTTCGGTAGATGAACAGAAGATGATGTCTCGTGAGAGTTCCTTCTTGGTGGCTGCCGCCACCACCATAGCATCTACTGTGACTCCCTTAGTTAAAAAGGTTTTGCCTGAGGGGGACGTGAGGAACTTATTTGGCCTCTTTGGAACAGGTTCTGCTGAATCTGGAGACTGCTACACCTTCCGAGAAACTAGATCCAGAAGTTCTTCGAAAGGTGGAGACACCAAAGTGGAGGAAGGGTGAGATCCAAATGCCTTCAGGTACACTGACTCCTCTGCTGAAGGGTTGGTGGACTTCCAGCACCTCTCTGTTTAAGTAGACATCATCAGGAGGTGACCATGGGGACCCTTCAGCTTCAGCAAGGTCCATATCAGAAGTGATGGACTCCTCTGGGGAGTCTAAATGCTTCCGCTTATATAACCTTTTCTGAGGGACCTCCTTAGAAGAGTACTCAGGAGAGATTTCAGAAAAGTGGGGGTACCCTGTAGGGCATCCTGAGGCCTAGAATCTCCATGTCCCTGTGGATGCAAGGATATAGAGGCAGACACCGGTGCTTTTGAGGGATGAAGGTCCGAAGAAGATAGCGGAACTGCCTGTGGAGACAGTACTCTCCTCATCACCTCAGAAGCCCCCCGCCCTTGATCTGAGGATATCCATGGATCCAAAGAAGTTGAGGGAACCCCTGGGATCAAGGACGACAGCCCTGAGGCTGAGGTAGGAGCTGAGCTCACCCGAGCCAATGCTCTGAGGGGCAGGGTCAGATCCAACAACTGTCCGATCCGACTCACGTCCCCAGACTTGACTGGAGAGCATCAGCTCCTAGACTGCACTTGAGCTCCGGTGGAGCGGAGGACGTTGGAGCAATGATCGGATCCAAAGATCCGGTAACAGGTCTCCGGTCCAATGGTTCCACTAACATCAGCTCAGGACATTCCAACTCCAAAGTCGGATCTGAGGAGGAATCTGAGCAGATGGGGCAGATATGGTCAGATCAGAAGCCCTCGGGTTGGATACGATAACAGCTCGATCCATGTCATTGTTGGATAGGCTCCATGAACATCAAGTGGAGGGGGCTGAAGACTAGGAAGGTTGAAGTATTGGTGATCTTAGAGTAAGGGAGAATGGCTCCAAGACAGGGGACCGGCTCCGCAACTCAAACTCTACCGGCATCGAGATTGATGGTGCTGTAGCTGTAGATTTTTTTTGATCTGACAGACTTGGGATCTGGCATCAACATTTTGGCAACCTTTTCTGAAGGCTCTGATAGAGTACTACGAGGAGGATCTCTTTCCAGACTTATCTGATTTTGAAGATGGAGACTGGTCACTCTTTGATAAACCTGGACTTTCTTGTACTGCTTCTGAGAAGAGGGGTTTTAAGAGACCTCTCAGTATCAATTTGCTTTCCTCCACAGGACAGCCCTGTGATTAAAAGAATGACAAATGGAGCAAGACCCCTGGAGATGGACAGCTCCTAGGCAATAGACACAAATTGTGCGTCTATCAGTTAGGGACATTTTTTGTCCACATTTTTCAGATTTTTTGAAACCTGATGGTTTTAAATCTTTAGGAGACATCCTGAAAAAGGTACAGTAATAAGTAAATTAGCTAGAGAAGTTTTTTTTTTTTTAAGCAACAATTTCACAGTAAACTTAACTATGAAAAACAGAAATAGAGGATGAAAGGAGGGCACAGCCCTCTAACTTAAATGGTCTATGCCCGGGAGACTGAAAGGAAAAGAGAAAGCCCTCTTAACTTAAACGGGCTAAGGATAAGGAAGTTCTCTAACTTAAACGAACTGACCTTATCAAGGTTCATGATAAAGAAAAACAAGAGGAAGAAGAGTTCTCTGACTTAAATGGGCTATTAAAGGTCTTAAGGTGAAAGCCGGGATACGGCCAATAAGGCCTAGGCGGAAGATGATGGCCACCAGCAGAAAATCAGCCACAACAAAGCGGAAATAACTGACTAGCACAATAACTATCTATCTAGATCAATAATAGAGAAGAACGGACAATTTCCAACAATAGTGATTATAATAAAGAGTATACTTAGCCAGAGCCAGTAGAATGAGCACCCGATACTGTTTAACAGCAAACCAGATCTGGGGAGTTTACCTAGTGCATGCTGGGATAGGGATTATCCACAAGCTAGTGGAAGACCTCAACCTTGCATATAAAGGCAGAGTTGAATTCAAACCCAACCTGGTAAGAATGAAGATGAGATAGGACAACAACACATTCACTATTTCTCCCCAACAAGTACTACCTACATAACAAATCTTACTCCCACACAGAACTAAAAAAAAAAAAACTACTGCAGTTCACTACCAGCATTAAAGATAAACTAAGAAACAACTTTAGGCATGAATAAAGGATTAGTGCATAATGTAAACCTATACCTGTGAAAAAACAGATAGGGTTCACTCACTAGAGAGCTTGCAGCACAGATGCTCACCTTTCAGATGTCAGAACAAGTAAAGTTTTCTAAGTAATGAACTGCAAGGTAGTCTGAGAATCCATTTCAAAGGCAGTTAAGGTAATTTTTTCTAGAACAAAACTGGAATCCCAAGGAGGAGGGATTTACTTGTGAGGAGGAGCTCATGTTCAACACTTCTTTCAGAAACTGTTTGACCACAAACATGGAAAAAAGAGGGGGATCCATAGGTAGACGAGCGGAGATGGCAGCAAGATGCACCTTGATGGAAGCATACAACAAGCTATCTTAAAACAGCTCGTACAAATATTTTGAGAACCAGAGGTGCTATTTCCTTTCAGGACTCCTGTGATTGGCAAAGTACCAGCTAGAAAACATCTTTCAATTGCCAACATAAGTAAGTTTTCTTGCCTCCTTTAATACCTTATGCATATCCTCATGAAAAAAGGTGTCTAAAAGATATTAAAATTGAATCATCCAAGCTGTCAGTTGCAGTTGATTGATGTCAGGGTGTTTCAAATTCCCCTTGTGCTGAAGTCAGTAGATTCAGTCTGTGTGGAACCTTGTGGTAGTTGATCTTGGCCAGTTCCAAAAGGAGGGAGATCCAATTTTGCCTGGGCCAAAAGGGAGTTTCCACAATTTTCCACAATGATTTTCGGTAATTCTTTCTGAATCTACAGAAGTATCTTGGAAATCATTGGAAAGGATGGAAAAGCATACAGGAACATTCCAGACCAAGGACATGGCACAGCATCTGTCCTCCATGCTTGAAAGCAAGGATATCTCAAACCAAATATTTCTAGCTATCTGTTTTGTAAGGAGATGGATGTCTACTTGAGGCACCTCTACATGTGGCTGAAGTCCTGGAACACACCTGTACTGAGTTTCCACTTATGAGAGTCTGTGCAGGATCTGCTGAGTCTGTCTTTCACAATGTTTTGGTTTGACAGAATGTATCAGGCATGAAGAGTCAGAGAATGCTGAAGAAGCAACTTCCAAGCCATCACTGTCAACCGGCAAACAGGGTATAACCTTGTACCACCCTTGTTTGTTGAGATACATCACTATGATGTCTGTAACTATCTGAAAACATTTTTAAAAAAGAAAAGACGAAAGTATGTTATAATTTGACCAAGGCTGAATGGAATGCATTGCTATGTCTTAGTACTCAGAGGAATATTGTATCTTTATTAAGCCCTCAGACAAAGGTCAAACAATAGTTGTGTTACATTACATGCAATATTTCAGTATGTGTATGGATCATCTTTCTGACAGTAATGTACATCGTGTGGCTAGTGAACATGAATATTATGCAGCTATAGACAGCTTTAAAGATTTGTTACATAAGGGTTAGAGACTTGGCTATTTTTCCAAGCAAGATCTGGAGGTTAAATTTAAAGTGGAAGGCAAAGTTATTCCCCCTCCAGGTAGGCCAATTGTGGCAGCTGAAAATTATTTTTTTTACATAATATGGGGTCTATTTCTTCATACTTACTTATTTAGGTATGTTAGTAGTTTAGACTCTTACATAAGAGATTCTTTTCATTTTCTAAAAAATGTTGAGTGCATCACTTGTCAAGAAGGCTTTTTCTGGTTGGTTCTTGATGTCAAGAGCCTTTACACAAGTATTACACATCAGGTGGGACTTGAAGCTTTTAGGTTTTTCCAAGGCACTAGCCCGGGTAGCACCTTGATTATAGAATTGTTACATTTTAGTTTAACCCATAACTTTTTTGAATATAACAACTGCATCTACCAACAGATGCAAGGTACAGCAATGGGTGCATCTTTTGCACCCAGGCATGCTAACCTGGTAATGGGTTTATTTGAGTTAGAGTTTCTTTATAAGTAAGATTTTTTTTAATAAGTACGTTGTTCTTTATAATAGCTTTATTGACGATTTAATTTTTTTATGTATGGAGCCGCAATGGTGCAGCGGTTAGTGTTGTCACCTCACAGCAAGAGGTTCTCCGGTTCAATTCCTGGCTGGAGCACCTTATGTGCAGAGTCTGCATGTCCTCCCCGCAGTCGAGTGAACTTGAAAAGACATGCAGGTAGGTGCGTGTGTGTGTGTGCCTTCTTTGATGGTTGGGTGCCGGGCTGGCACCTCAACACCGTAAAAATTCACTACCAATCATTAGCGGACCGGATTTCCACTTTGGCGACCTCTAATCAGGAAAAGCCGAAAGGTGCATGGCTAGTGGATTCTTTTGTAGCTTCTCTTCAGGAAAACCATTTTGGTCTACAATTTGATGGTGTACAAAAAGGCATTTCTGTTGTTTTTTTTATATTTGGAATTAAAGTTTCATAAAAAAATTGATGATGGTACTCATTTTCTAGATAGTAACAGCTGCCCCCCCCCCCCCCATATTTTAAAGGCTTTGCCTTATAATGAGTTGCTCAGAATAAATACGCTATGTAATAACATTCAGTCTCTCAAGGAAGAGATTTTACATTATTGTACAGCCCTTAAACAAAGGGAATATAGTAATGTATAAAGTATTAATTCTCTGAATAAATGATTGTGCTTGGAGGAGGGATACCACTAGTGTGGTTGATGTTTTAGATAATATGAAGTCTGTGGATATATATATATAGGAGACATGCAGGGAATACCAGTGATAAAAAAGAAGTTATGTCTTAATAACATTCCATCTGTGTTGTTGATCTTTATTCATTCATTACTGATGGGTTATTGGTTCCGTCCTCAGAACAGAGCCGGCCAAATATCAAGCTCGTGTCAGCCAAAAACTCTCGAGCCAAGGTCATACCCAGAATACTCTGCTCCCTGTTACCTCAGATTAAGTTTGCAAGTTGATAGATAAAAGTAAAGGCTACCTCTGGTCATAACAGACCTACAATAAAGGAGTATATGAGATCAACCAGGAACCTCCGGTGGGGGATGGAGGGTGGGAAGTAATGAATGAATGAAGATCAACAACACAGACGGAACGTTATGGTAAGACATAACTTCTTTATCTGATGTTGTTAAGCTTCGTTCGTTCCTTACTGATGGGACAGCGTCCCCAGGTACCTGTATCCCTGTGTGGCCCTCATGGAAGGACATTCCTGAGCACCATGGAGACAAAAGAAGCTCTACCTCTGGAGGCCAAGTCCAACTTGTTCTGAAGAATAAAGGTATGAGGTCTGGCCCAAGTCGCAGCTGAGCAAATGTCATTGAAGGAAGCCTTAGCATGGAAAGCTGCTGAAGTTGCCATAGACCTTGTAGAATGTGCTTTCACTCTGTTAGGCAAAGTTACATTTTTGTTGCAGATAAAGGTAATACAATTTCTCAACCATGAAGCCAATGTACCGTTGAGAAAGGATGACCTTGTCTAGGTCCAGAAAGAGTCAGAAACAGTTTGTCTGATTTATGAGTAGATTTTGTTCTGTCCCGATAAAATTGTATTTGCCTATGAACATCCAAGGAGTGCAGGCAATACTCTCCCTTGTTAGAGTGGTTAGGAAAGAACACTGGAAAATCAATAGACTGGTTGAATGACCGCTCTGACACCACTTTTGGTAAAAAGAAAGAATTAGTTCTCAGTGATACCCTATCCTTATGGAAGATAAGAAAGGGAGGTTTGAAGTTCTAACAAGCGTCTGACCAATGTGATTGCAATCAGAAACAAAGTTTTCCAAGAGCGATATTTTACATCACACGAAAACGCAGGTTCAAAGGGGGGAGCTGTTAGAGCTTGCAGAACCAATGCCAAATCCCAATGTTGTACCGGTTCTCTAAAGGGAGGTTTTAAGTGGATAACTCCCTTCAAGAAAGTTTTACAGAGTCTATGTGACATAAACGAAGAATCCTGAAAACCAATGTGGAAATCTGAGATGGCAGCAAAATGCACACAAATAGTAGAGGCAGCAGACACCCCAGAGTGGAAAAGATGTGATAAGTAATCCAAAACCACCAAAACTGGGGCTGACAAGGGATCTAATTTGTTATTCGCTACCCATAGAGAAAACTTTTGCCATTTACTGAGCTAGATGAGTCTGGTGGACGATTTATGAGATGCAATAAGAATATTGCGCATAGGGGACAAGAGGTTTTCCTGCCTGGCAATCACTGGAAGTGGAGAAACCAAGCTGTCAGTTTCAGGGTTGTTAGATTGGGATGAGTCAGACCCTGTGGATGGGAGAGCAACGTTGGGGATGGATTGTGGATCCACGGTTGATCTAGCAGGTGAGGCCAGAGGAAGGGGAACCACACTTGTCAAGGCCAATATGGAGCAATGAGGATCACTTTGCTTTTCAACTTTAGTGCTTTCTTCAGAAATTGGGAGATGAGGGGAAGAGGATGCTAAGCATAAAGTAGACCCGAGGGCCAAGTGTGGACTAGACCATCTCTCGGTGACTGTCCTCGAGGGGGGATCAGGGCAAAATAGTTGCTGCACTTGTAGTTGGGGAGGTGAATATGTTGCAACAAGGCTGGCCCTAGTGGTTGAAGATTCTTGCTGCTATCATAAGATTGAGGGACCACTCGTGAGGTTGTAGAATGCACCTGCTCAATTTGTCCACTATCAAGTTGGAGCTCCCATGAATGTGCATTGCAATTAGAAAGAGGTTGGAAGCTATCACCCACTGCCATATTCTCAAGGCCTCTCGGCATAAGATCTGGTGCCCCCTTGCTTGTTGATGTATCAGACCACTGACATGTCTGATTGGATCGCAATAGTCCATGACGGAAGGATGGAATGAAATGCTTGCAACATTAGTAGCACTGCCCTCAGTTCCAGTACACTGACATGCAAAAGGGCATCTGTCTCTGACCAGGTACCTTGGACAGAGTTTCCCTGACATAGCCCCCCCCCACCCTATCAAGGAGGTGTCTGTGGTCACTGTGGCTTTTGGCTGATGGGGGCTGAAGGGGTGAGACCATTGTTGTGGATTTTGAGATGTCCCTCAGAGTAAATCTTGCTTGCATCTCTGAGTCACACTTATCTGAAAAGACAAAGGATGTTGTAGAGGGTACCACTGAGTGAGAAGTAACCACTGAAGGAGCCTTATGTGGAATCTGGTTAGGGGAACAGTGGTGATTGAGGTTGCCATTGACCCCAAGAGTTGAAGTACAGATCAAGCGGGAGATATGTGGTGACAGAGCAGCAGGTAAACCTGTTGGCTTATTCTTTGAAGCCTGTGGTCCGGAAGAGATGCTGTGCAATTTTGTGTGTCCAACAGTACCCCTATGAATTCCAAAGACTGAGCTGGGGTCATGTTGGACTTCTCCCAGTTTATAGTGATTCTCAGGCTTTGTGCTGTGAGGAGAGTGTAGTGCAGGGCTTCTTCCAGTAGACGCTTGGTGGGGGTGGTGAGGAACCAGTCATCTAGATATGGAAATGCCTGGAATCCTTGAAGTTGCAAGTGAGCGATAACCACTGCCAAGCATTTGGTGAACACTCTAGGGGCTGTAGAGAGACCGAATTTGGTTGTGACTGGCTCCTATGTGAAAGCAGAGGTATCTTTTTGAGCATTTGCCCATTTTTATGTGGTAATATGCATCTTGAAGATCTACAGAGCACATCCAATAGTCTTCTTCCAGGAGAGGAAGGATAGACTGAACCGTGACCATCCAGAATTTCTCTGTTTTTACAAATTTGTTCAGTGTGCTGAGATCCAGAATTGGTCTCCAGTCCACTCTCTTTTTTTGGCACTAAAAAGGACCTTAAGTAAAAACCAGATACTATCTGGTCTGGGGGGACCGTCTGGATGACTCTTTTTTGTAGCAACCTTTGGATTTCATGTGCTGCTGCTTCCCTTTGACTGGGTGAAACATCGGGTAATACTCTGGATGAGATTGGACAAAGAATGAATGGGGATGCGATAGGCAGTGAGGTACAAGGAAAAATGACCCCCGACCGCTTCCAGAGGTGAGCAGTTGGGCAATATTTCAGGAGGGCTGATAGGGTTGGTCAGAGAATGAATCTCTGGAACCCCGGTTTTGCAGACCTCCTCTACCCCAAAATGGGTATCTTCCATTGGAGTTTCCCTCTCTGCCTCTAGGGGAGAACTTAGTATGCGTGTCACGGAAAGAGCTCTGTCATTTCCTATGCCACATCTTCCTGTTCTTCTGATTTCTGGAGTAGAATTGTTGAGGAGTGGAGTGTCTGACACCAATGGCAGATAGGGTCTTGCCATCTTGTTTACACCCTGCCAGCATAGCTTTCACTTTAGGGCCAAACAAAGAAGCTGGCTGGATAGGGGCGTTCATGAAGGAAGCCTTAAAGGAGTCCGCAAAGGTGCATCCAGGCATGTCATCTGGTGACTATACCCGTGCCTGCCGCTCCTTCTGTTGTGTGAGAAATAAGATGCATGGAAAAATTGGAAATGGACTGTAGGGTGGCTATCTGAGAAGCCACACTGTCATGGACCTCGTCAGAAACAGCTCCTGCCAAGGTTTCAGAGAGCTGGTTGATAAGATCCCTCTGAAGCTTGGTAAAGTGTGCCAAATAGTTCAAAGACATTATGGTGAAGGTCAATGAAGCAAACACATGCTTCCCTAGTCTGTCTACTGCCCGGGGCTCCTTGTTGGGTGGATGGACAGTTTGGCTTTCTTCTGCCAAATCCTTCTTAGTTGCAGCCACCACCACCATAGCATCTACTGGAAGACCTCGTGACCAATGGGGATCCTCAGCTGGGGGTGATAAGATTTTATCAGGCCTCCGTGGTATCACTTCCAGGGTGGCAGGAGCCTTCCATGCATGCATGCTGGACGATGGGCTGGATGAGCTAATCGGAAGGCGGGGTAACCCAGGAGATAGGGGGCCAGGCACGAAAGGCCTGCAGGAATACAAATTCCTCAGAGAAAGGATTAGAGGACTTCCAGTCATCCCTCTGTCTAAGGATCTCGAAGATGTCACCAAAGGACACCTCACCAGAGGGTGACTGTGGGGACCATTCCCATTCATCAAAATCCATATCTTCAGTCAACGACTCCTCAGTGGAGTCCATGTGCTTCCTCTTGCAAGACGCTTTGCAGGGTACTTCCTCAGTGGGAGGTTCTGGGGAAGACTGCAAAGAGGGGGTTGCCTGAGGAGGAGAAACCTGAGGCCCTTGTGCCTGGTGTCTGGTGGTTGTGGCTTGTGAGAGTTGCAGCACAGAGGGGGGACAGGACTCCGACATGTGGGAGTTGCCAGAGGAGGTAAGTGCCCTCTCCATGGCCTGGAAAGATGGCCCGCCCAAGGAGGGATGGGAGCCCGGAACTGAGCATGACAACCTCAGAACCAGGGTCACACTCCACCCCGATGAGCCAACACCCAAACCAGAAGTCTCAAGAGGACTGTGAAGTGTGAGAGGAGGAGGATTCCTGGAGGGTGCCATAGAAAAAAATCGACATGGAACCAAGAATGCCCTCCAACACGGCACAGCCACTGGCCTGAGAAGAGCCCGATGCCCAGTGCATTGAGGGCCACAAGGATGACTCCGGTTCTAAAGTGAGATCCACTAATGGAGTCGGAGGAAGGGAAGCTGCTGTTGGAGTAATGGGCTTTGATACTTGGGTGGAAGTCGAAGGAGGAGTGTACGTTGGAGTGTGAGGAGATATATGTTCACCTGTGGGAGGGAATGTAGACTTTGATGGGTGAGAGAGACCTCTAGTCACAAGCAACTGGTCAACAAGCCACAACACATCTTACTCAGAGAGGCTCCTGTTCAACCTCCTAGAGAGACCTGAGGGAGATTCTGGCCTTTATAGTAAAAGACTATATTGGCTACCAACGAATGGATCCAAGGAAGGAGAGTACTTGGTCCTTGCTAATGCATGAGGTGTACAGCCCGGAACCGAGGAGTCTGCACTGAAGAAAATGGTGTGGAAGTAGTCTGTGCCGACGGCTTCAGTGCCACAGAAGTTGAAGGTGTCTGCACAGATGGGTACAGTGCTGTCGAGGAAAGTGTCTGCACCGGTAACAAAGATGATGCCAAAAAGGACTGCACCAAAGAACAATGGTGCCGAAAGTTTCTGTACCGTGGAGGACAGCAACGTCATACTCGGAGCCGAAGGGGGATTATACCAATGATGCCGAAGGGGACTATACCTGCAAGGACGGTGCCAGTAAGGGCTGCAATGGAACTATTGGAGCCGTAACTGTTTGCACTGGGAACTCCGGTGCCGGTGTCGATACGGAGGACATGGCTGGAGTCAGAATCAGCTGGGATGGTGCCGAGCCTGGAGCCGACAGGGTCACAGGTGGCAGTGCCGATGTAGTAGTCAATTTTACCTTCTTATGGGTTGACTCCCTATGATCTCCAGAGGGAGATGAATGGAGTGACCTTGATGAGGAAGAGCGCCTCTTACGGGGTTTAGCAGAAGGCGTTGAGCCTTCCGACCCAGAAATAACCTCACAGAAAGGAGATTTGAGAAGGCCTGTCAAGATTAATTTGTTCTTTCTCTCGTTAAGAGTCCTGCTTGAAAAATTTCTACAAATCCCACATAGGGGGATCCACAGTAAGGTGGTAGACATTCAGACAATAGACAAGTCATGGCCATCGGAAAGCGGTAACTTATGCCCGCAATCCTTACACTGCTTAAAACCAATGCTACTTTTCTGATGTGGAGAAGAAGAACAGGACCAAAAAGAAAAGGAAAGGCTTCCCAAAAGGGTATGAAGAGAGAAGGATTACCAACAATGGTAATGAAAAATTACCTCAAAGATAAGAAAAAGGTAATAGAGAAATAGACTAAAGGGAGATAGTCTTAAGTATATGGTAGGGTAGGAGAATATTAGCAGAAACTAACAAACTTTAAATTAGAAATGCTTAATAAAACTTTCAACAAATTAGACAGCTGAAGAAAGTGGCTTGACACGGCTGTACAGCACCGTGGCAAACGAGATATGGGGTAACAGGGAGCAGAGCATTCTGGGTAGGACCTTGGCTCGAGAGCTTTTGGCTGACACGAGCTTGATATTTGGCCGGATCGGTTCCAAGGACGGAACTGATAACCCATCAATAAGGAATGAATGAAGATTAACAACATCAGATGATATATTTTGTCACTTCTTATAATATTTACAGTGTTGAGTTAGTAAAAATCTTAAGATATTACTGGCCATTCTTACATAAGGGGAAGTCTGGGGTTAAGTATTTACCTGACTCCTTTACTGTCTCCTATAAGAGAGCCAGAAATATAAAAGACATGGTTGTTCATAACTTGTTTTCTATGCCTACTGACATTTTAACTATTCCTTTACAAAATTCTGGTACATTTCCCTGTGGTAAATGCTCTATTTGTATTCATGAGGTCAGGACTTTTGAGAGAATAAATGGTACTTCCTTTCAGCCTACGGCTGCCTATTTTCTCCTGTGTGTCTAAGGGAGTGGTTTACCGTCTCTCATGCCCTTGTGGTTTCTTCTATATAGGAGAAACCAAAAGAATGTTTAAAATCAGAGTACAAGAGCATGTTAGAGACATTAAGAATCAAAATGTGGATAGCCCTGTGGCAGCACATTTTCATGCATTACACTTGGGGTCTTGTACCAGTTTGAAAGTATGTATTTTTAGAACAGGTTCTGGCTAAGGATGACACCACACTTAAAAATAAATTGTTATATAAAGAAACAGTCTGTATTTTAAAGTTTGGCACTTTGGTGCCTCATGGTTTAAACAAAGAACTTGAGTGGAAGGCTTTTTGCAATAAGTGCTAACTATTAGTTTATATTTAATTGTTTTATTTAATTGACTAATGATGTGATATTTGTTATTTAAATTGTAGATTGTGCTACTCTGATGTTAGCTCTGTGAAAGGCTTGTTAGCTGAGGTGCTGAGTATTAAACAATTTTTGGATGTTATGCTTCTGCAGTTGGTGTTTTTCGCTTTTTCTGTGTTTTTTTTAACTATCTGTAAAACGCCTGGAGCCCACAGACGGTGCAGAGATTTCAAAGCAAGAATCACTGCTAGCATTTCCTTAACGTTAATGTGCTTTGGTCTGTCCAAAGAGTCCCACAGACCAAAGCACATAAACATCAAAGAAATGCTAGCATGCATCACTGCTTGCATTTCCTTGATGTTTAAGTACTTCGGTCTGTCCAAAGAGTCCCACAAATCTTCCACTTTTAATCCCATGGAAACTGCACCACAAGCACAATCTGAAGATTTCTGCCTGGACAGACTGAATTGGGTTGGAAGACAACAAGTGAGTCAAGGACTGAGAGCTATTTGATCCCTCCACCACTGCATTTTTCACCTTATAAACCCCAGTATGGGAATCTGACAGTTCAATGGGTGTAGGTGCTGGGTCCAGGAAGTTTTAGGTATCACTGGATTTTTCTTGTGTAATCTGTCAAGTGGTATCATGAGGATCGCAGATGCCAAGGGGCCTAGAATCCTGAGAAATTCTCTTTCAGAAACAAAGCTGTTGAGAAAAACACAGAAAGATCTGCTAATAAGTTATCTTTTCTTTTAGAATGAAGGCCTTTTGATTGAGTGTATCTATTATTCACTCCAAGACAATAACGTGATGGGGAGTGAGACAAGAACTTTGTAGGTTCAAGTGGTGACAGGAGGTCGGACACTTTTGTTAAGGATGTCAACATCTGGGAGAAGACTGCAGAAAAAAGCAAGTAATCTTAATAAAGAAAAATATGGATGTCCTGCTGTGATGATGTGAGGTAGTGCCAGCTGTGGCAGGGGGAGTAGGGCAGTGCAGGTGTAACATATTCCAGCATAGCTAGATGGAGTTTTTTAAATAATTACATTTCATTTGAATATCAGACTAATTTGTACAGATGCTTGTGTTAAAATGTATTTGTAAAGTTGCTTGCTTTAAAATGTATCAACAGTGAGTCCTGCTGGACAGAAAAGAAATATAAATGTATGTCAGACTATACTGTTGTAACTGATGAAATGTATACATTTTAATGGAGTATACTGGGAGGGAAGGGAAGGGCAGGGCTCAGGACAGCTAAGCTTAAGAATAACAGCCTAAAATTAAATGACTTGGTTTAGGCTATAAAGATTTTATCTCACAGGTCTGAATGCAGCCAAAGTCTGTTAAAAGCCTGGGCTGGGATCTTGCTCTATTTTCCTTGGCGGTGAACTAATTGCTAACCTGGGGTGCCAGAAAATGGCTTGTTAGTTTCTGCAGGAAGGGTGGAAGTGTTGAAATTGATTTACAGTTTCCAGGTGCTGTGATAACCCTTAGCTAAATTTCTGTGTGTGTATTGTGACACATCAGTGCCAGATCCTGTCTCAGTTTCTAGTGAGAGGGTAGTGTGGGAACCACAGTGTCAGGTGACCAAATGTAATGTCATTCTGTAGCCAGCACTGTAATTGTATTTGAATACTACTGCTCTGCAGTTTGTAGCCTGTTACAGGCCACCCTCTCGAACTCAGGAACCTTACACAGCTTTCCTGAAAACACTGGAGGGGATAAATATATCTCCAAACACCATCATACTGGGTGATTTCAACTATCCAAATATAGACTGGGATCACTACTCAAGCCCCAACACTCTAGCCCAAAGGTTCCTAGAGTTCATAAACTCAAATGCCATGGAACAACTAGTCACCATCTCCACAAGAGGAGAAAACATACTGGATCTCATCATCATAAACATGGGGTCACAATGTTCAACACCAGAGGTATACCCATCATTGGTGAGATCAGATCATAAACTAATCTCACTGGAAATCCACATCCCGCCCCCACCCCAGATAAAAAAGACCACAGTGAAGAACTTCTCAAAAGCCGACTTCACACTCCTAAAGACTGGTGTGGTCTCTTTCAAGGCCCCCGAGCCAGCGGAAACCATTACTCAAACCACTGAATCACTTACAAATGCCTTCTACCAGCACCTCCAGGACTGCATGGATCAGGCAATTCCAAACAAAACAAAGACTCTTTGTACCAAAGGCAAACATCCAGTCTGGTGGACCCCAGCCATAAACAAGCTTTACAACAAAAGGAAAAAGCTACTACAAGATAGAGCAAAATCCGTAAAAGGGAAGACACCCTTGATCATTATAAGTAAAAAACTGAGATCTCTCATAAAAGCATCCAAGGCAAATTTTGAGAGAAAAATCGCTAAGGACTCAAAAGACAATCATAAGGCCTTTTTAGCTATGTTAGAAACCTGGGAGGAAACTCCCTGATATGCTCAGAATTAGTGCAAAATGATGTAAAAATCACAGAACCTACAGACATTGCCAACATACTGGCTGACAGGTTCAGTGCAAATTTCTCCCCCCCCCCAAAAGGAGAAATATCTATACCAGAGGACTGGAATCCCCCAAACATCTCAAATGCTCAGGTGGGAACTGCTCTCTCTAAGGCGAAAAACACAGCATCCATGGGACCAGATGGTGTCCCTGGTTGTGTGCTCCACGAACTCAATGAGGAATTAAACCCGCAGTTAGGGCAACTGTTTAATCTTAGTCTCACCTCAGGATACGTACCCAAGGAGTGGCGTATGGCAACGGTGGTCCCACTTCACAAAGGAGGTGCCTCCACCGACCCCGGAAACTACCGTCCCATCAGCTTGACAAGCCTGGTCTGCAAAGCTATGGAGAGGATCATAATGGAACTCATAAGACATAGGGGACTTGCAGACGTTGGACCCAACCCAGTTTGGCTTTGTCAAGGGCAGATCATGCCTTTTAAACTTGGTTGACTTTTTCGAAACAGTCACCAAGGCCATTGACGAGGGCAAGGCAGTCCACACAGCCTACCTAAACCTGGCAAAGGCTTTCGACACAATACCCCACTCGGGTATCATTGAAAAACTCACCAGCTTAAACGTAAACCCATACGTCACAAGATGGGTTGCAAACTGGCTAAGTGACAGAACCCACAGGGTCAGAGTTGCTGGCGCCATGTCAGACTCAAAGCCTGTCACAAGTGGTGTGCCACAGGGCTCAGTCCTGGGCCCACTCTTGTTCGGCATCTACTTTTCAGAAGTACAGGCAAACACAGGAGGATTATGGCTGACAAAGTTTGCAGATGACTGCAAACTGGGCACCATAGTGAAAACCCATCTGACACAGACATCCTTCAGAAGGGTCTCATAGAAACGGATAACTGGTGCCAGAGCCATGGCCTAAAGTTAAACGCCAAAAAAATGCATAGTCATTCCCTTCGGGAAAAACAAAGTTACCCCTAGTTACCATATAGGTGGCAATCCACTAAGCACAGAAGAGGTTATCAGGGATCTGGGGACCCAGGTTGACAGTAACCTCTCGTTTGACACTCACGTTGCCAAAGTAGTTAGGAAGACCTTCTACATTGCCCACCTGATCATGAAGGGATTCACATCTAGATCAAGGGAGGTCATCGTTCCCCTGTACTTATCACTCATCAGACCAATGATTGAGTACAATGCCCCATTCGGAATGTATCTGACCAGACACCTGCAGCAATTGGAAAGGCCCCAAAAGTTCCTCACTAAAAGGATAATGGGTCTCAAAAATATGTCTTATGCTGCCCGACTGAAGGAACTCCAGCTCTATTCAGTCGCTTACCGACTGCTCAGAGGTGAACTGTGCCTGACATACAAGGCCATGTCCAACCCGGAATTAATGAACATGCTTCACCTCAAAAAATCTAAATCCATCAGAACTACAAGGGCAAGAGACTTAAACCTCGACACGGCTATTAATAGGATGTGCTGGAGGGACAGATTCACCACCCAGACACTCCCTATGCTGTGGAACAAAATCCCGGTTCATGTGAGGCAGAGCACCTCGCTGGCCTTGTTCAAGAGAAATTTTGACCAATAGATGGGAGATCGCAGGTATACCCCAGGGATAACCTCAGTGTCACTGCTTGACAGAGGCACAGCAAAATAATGGGCATAGTATCCTTCAAACTAAAGGGGTGGCGAAAGCCACAAAACTCTGGGCTAGGCTTATAAATGCCCTAGGGCAGATAGCCTAGTATGAACCTATGAACCTATGTGAGGAGAGCTCTTTGTTTTTGGACCAGTCAAGACATCCATCCACTTTCATCTTGCCTTGCTTTAGTAAGTAACTAGGGAACAGTAATTCTTCGATCAATTAAAAAAATATAGTGAGATTAGCTAAATGTTTTTTTCTGTGTCTGTCTTTCTATCGGTGTTGTTTTTTTCATATTTCCAGTGACTGATACGCCGGTGTTTATTGCAAATAGATATTCAGTATTTTCATGTTTTTTATTTACTATTGGCCTTTTAGAAAATATTTAACCTTTGAAAGTACTTGCATTTATTTAGTGGCACTGTGGCTCCATGTTCTTAAAAGTCTTGATGCTTGGTTAAACACTACCATTTCTACAAGTATTAATGTTACTAAGTGCAACTGGGTACCCTGGTAAGAGCCTTAAAGTAGCTGTCTTCTGTTGTTCTGGTGGCAACAAATCTACCTTATAGGCTGGGTGGAGGTGGCAGAGCGGGTAAGCTGTGCCAGCCTTTCCCAGGTGTGTGTGCGTGAAAATCAAATCTCAGAGAGTGTGTGTGACAGCTACTTTGAAATGGGTCACTGAGACCACTGATTTCATAGAGAGGGTGGTGGAGGACTTGGCTTGGAATACCCGGCTAAGGACTCAGTACTACATGGTCAGTGGATGGGGGGTCTTATTTGGAGCCTGGAGAGAAAGCCCAGCCCCATGACTGGAGTATGCATTCTCCATTGCTCTTAAGGGAAACTGTACTTTGTGCAGAGGTCTTTATCTGAAAATACTGTGTGTCTCTATTTTTCTCACATTGAATGTTCCCCATCGGTGTCAGTGGTGAGGATTGCAGCTTCCTGATCACAGGCCAAGATGAGGGATGTCACATGTGAATGAGCAGCAGCGCGATTATTAGTTGAACTTCTGCAGCCTATAAGCAGTTGTTACTAAAGGTGTGTGTACTCTCAGCAGCCACAAGGTAAACATACAGAGTTTCATTTTTCACAACAGTTTTATTTATTTATTTTTTTTAGTTTAGTTTAGTCAGGGAAAGCAGGCAAAGATGTCAGCAGAGAATTATTGCAAGAGGACAGTGAACCAGTTGGCTAAGGTGCGCAAATCCAAAGGACTGGTGCATGCCAACCTGACTAAAGAAGAAATTATTTCAGCCTTAGTCACAGCTGCAGGATAGACCAGCAACCAGAAAGACAACCAGTCTGGTGATGGGGATGTGCAGCCCTCAGAAACAAAACAGTTCACCTTTTCCTCAGAGGACTTAAAAACCTGTCTGGAGTTAAAGTGACTTGAACTGGAAAGCAAGATGTATGAAATTAGAATTGGCAGAGAGACTGCAATATTTGGAGGTCAAAGAAAATGAGAAGCAGCGTCAACATGAGAGGGACATGCTGACTTTTCGACGGGAACATGCAGGTAAAGGGGAAGGGAATAACCAAACATCAAAAGCAAAGGTCGGTAAATTTCTTCCACAGTATACAGAAGGTGATAATTTTGATTTGTATTCATATATTTGAAAGAGTATGTAAACAGTATAATGTTGACCAAGGGCTCTGGGCATGGTTCCTGACACCTTACTCCATGGTAAAGCTGCAAATGCAGTTTCTAAATTATCCGACACTGTGTTTAAATTATGAAACGGTTAAACAATGTTTATTGGAAGTTAACACCTGAAGCTTACAGAAAAACATTCTGTGAGCATAGACGTAGGGCATATGAAAGTGTATGTGGTTATATTGGTGTGCTAAGTACTTATTTTTACAGGTGGGTGGGTGAGTGGGTGTCAGGTCACCACTTTTGAAAGGCTGGTAGACCTCTTGGTGAGGGAACTATCCCTTAGCACTTTGCCTGAGGACATGAGAATCCGCTTTGGCAGACAGTGTAACTCTGAAGATGAGCTGGGGAGAAAAGGGGATCTCTACTTGGCAAGCTGGGCACCACAGCACAAGAAGGGGACACTGAGTGCTGAACATGGATATAAGGGAATCCATGGTGGACACCCTAAACCACCCTCCACCAGTAAAAGGGGAAGCCACTAGTTCAGGTACACAGCCAGGATCAGGGTTTAGATGTGTTAAATGTTACCACTGGGGTCATGTAGCATACAAATGTGCACTGAAGCAAGGTGAGGGAGCCAGCAAGTGGGAATAACAGCATGCCAGTGGTAAGTTGTCTGGAGACAACAGGAGTACCAAACTACTGGATGGAAAACAGGCCACTGCCAAGAGAGAGACAGCTCTGACATAAAAATTGTGAACCCTGCAATGGTTAAAGAGAAGGAGTTCTTGCTTGGGCAGTCCACTTCAGTCAAAGCTTTAAGAAGACCCCATTCCAAATACCTTTGTCCAGGGTTCGCCTTGATTGGGAGGGTGGAAAAGGAAGCAAACAAGTAGGCGTGTTTCAGGAGATCCCTGCAGATGCATTTATAGGGAATGATTTTGTGTGTGCATGCAGTTACATGCAGTCAGGCTTGGAGACAAGCATGTGGGTCTGGTAGCCTAGAGGAGACACAGACAGACCCCACACACCTGAAGCTGGGGCTGGTGATTTGGCTATTTCAAGGAGGAAGCTATCCTGTAGCAGTGAGCCTGAAGGTGAAGGGCAGAGGTGAGTGGTAGTACCCAAGCTGCAGTGAGGCACTGCTGTCAGAGGATACCAGACTTCCTGTGGAAGAGGGAGCTGGGAGGGGTCACAAAAGCAGAGTTGAGACAAGTTCATTTCTAGGACCCTACATTATGAGGCTTGAGGGAAGTAGTTAAGGAGGCACCCGATTCTCTAGGAAAAGGGGAGTCTGTATACTAGAAGAAAGGGTTACTGTATAGAGAGTGCATCCCTGAGGGAGGGCTAGAGGGTGAGGTAATACAGCAGCTGGTAGTGCCCAGAGCCTAATGTTTGGCATTTCTAGCCATAGCCCATGACATTCTTTTTGCAAGTCATATGGGCATAAAGCATACCAAGAGACATATTATGCAAAACCTTTATTGGCCTGGGATTGAAAGGGATGTAATAAGGTACTGCAGAACGTTTGAGCAGTGCCAGAAAGTAGGAAAGGCATGAGACAAGGTCAAAGCTCCTTTGATGCCTTTGCCTGTGACTGAGGAGCCATTTCACAGGCTAGCTATGGATATTTTAGGGCATCTGAGTTCCCCAAGTTTCACAGGGAAGAAATATATCCTAGTGGTAGTAGATTATGCTACTAGATACCCTGAGGCTTTGGCTCCGTCTTCCATCGAGGCAGAGATGGTGACAAATGCTTTGTTAGATATTTTCAGCAGGGTGGGTTTCCTGCAAGAAATACTGACTGAGGTGCCATTTTCATGTCAAACCTGCTGGCTTGTCTGTGGTAGCTCTATGGGGTGATGCCCCTAAAGACTACCCCTTACCACCCCCCCAGACTAGTGGCCTGGTGGAGAGGTTAAACTCTACAATACAGACCATCCTATGGGCATTTGCTGATCAGTTTAAGAGAGAGTGGGACAAATATTTGCCCCATCTGTTGTTTGCATACAGAGTGGTACCACAGGAATCCACAGGTTTTTAACCTTTTGAGTTATATGGGTTTAGGGTGAGGGGGCCCATTGTAGGAGGGGGAGTGAGAATCCCACAAGGAATCTGTTGTGGCACATTTCCTAAACTTTAAGACAAGGTTTAGGGAGCACTTGAGCTTGGCCCATGAAAACCTGGCAGGAGTCCAACAGCAGAAAAAGGTCTGATATAACAGGAATCCTCAAGCCCGAGAGTATGCTGTGGGACAACAGGGTATGGTGCTCATTCCTAACAGACACTAAGCTGCAGGCAGCTTGGGAATGACCGTTCAAGGTGGTAAGGAAGGTCAGTGATATTAACTACATGGTAAAACTGCTAGGCTAGAGGCAGGGGCAAAAACTGTACCATGTTAACATGATGAAGCCTTACCATGATAGGGAGGCCCTTGTACTGAGTATTTGCAGTGGGTAGCAGGAGGAGTCTGAGGGGGATCGGGTGACTAATGATTTCAGTGAGGCTCGAACGGACACCTCAGTGGAAGGGGTAGCAATGTCCCAGCAGCTATCCCCTATCCAGGTTTGAGAAATCTGTGCAGTGTTACAGAAGTCTGTGGACATGCTCACTGGGAAACCTGGGTGCATCCACCTGGTGCAGCACCAAGTGGATAGAGGGCCCCAAAGACCTATCAACCAGGCCCCTTACAGGGTGCTTGAGCGAGTCAGATAGACTGTGAGGCAGGAGATACAGAAAATGTTGAAAATGGGAGTAATCCAGGAGTCCAGCAGTCCCTGGGCCTCCCCAGTTGTGCTGGCACCAAAGACGGTTGGCAGCACCAAGTTCTGTGTGGACTACAGAAAACAGTCACACAGAGTCAGATGCTTACCCCATGCCTAGGACAGATGAAGCCTTACAGCAGCTGAGGGGGGCTAAGTATCTGACCACTACTGATCTGACCAAGGACTACTGGCAGGTGCCCTTAACTCCCACCGCTAGACAGAGGTCAACCTTTGTGACTCCTTTCGGATTATACGAGTTCACAAAGATCCCCTTTGGGATGAAAAATGCTCCAGTGACCTTCTAGAGGCTGGTAGATCGTATACTAGCATGAGTAGGAAATTATGCCCTTGCCTCCCTGGATGATATTGCCATCTACAGCCATTCCTGGCAAGATCACCTTCAGCATGTCAGGGAGGTCCTGGTAGAATCCAAAGGGCAGGGTTGACCATTAAGCCCAGTAAGTGTCAGGAGGGTATTGCAGATGTCCCCTATCTGGAACACAGAGTAAGGAGTGTTAAAATCAGGCTAGAACCTGCCAAAGAATAAGCTGTTCAGGAATGACCTGTCCCCTTACCAAAAAGCAGGTGAAGGCATTATTGGGGACAGTGGGGTACTATAGAAATTTTGTTTCCAATTATAGTACAATAGCTGCTCCCCTCACAGACCCGACAAGAAAAAAACAGGCCAAATACAGTTGTGTGGGCCCAAGCCTGCAAGCAGGCATTCCAAAACCTTAAATGGGCTTTGGGAGGACCCTCTGTGTTAGCCAGTCCATATTACAGCAAAGTTGTGCAAGTGGATGCTTCAAACCATGGGGTGGGGGCTGTACTCAGACAGGTCTCCTCAGAAGGTGAAGAGTACCCTGTTGTACATCTCAACTGCAGACTCAACTCAGGGAAGAATGTTACACAAGTGTAGAAAAAGAATGTCTAGCCATAGCATGGACACAGCAAAAACTTCAGCCCTGTCTGTATGGAAGGAATTTCACTGTGATTGCAGACCACAATCTTTTAACATGACTACATTGAGCCAGCCAGAAAAATGTCAAGTTCTTACGGTGGAGCCTAGGGTTGCAGGCAAATGACATGACAGTGCAGCACTGTAGTGGGGTCAGCAATGCCAATGCAGATGGGCTCTCAAGCAATGTTCCTCCAGGGTCACTTGAAAAACTAGCTTGAGTCTTCAAACTGGGAGAAATGTGATGATGTGAAGTAGTGTCAGCTGTGCCAGCATAGCTAGCTGGAGTTTTGTAAAGAATTATATGTCATTTGAATATCAAACTGACTTCTACAGATGCTTGTGTTAAAATGCATTTGTAAAGTTCCTTATGTTAAAAACAGTGGGTCCTGCTGGACAGAAAAGAAATATACGTATACGTCAGAATGCACTGTTGTAACAGATGAAATGTATATATTTTAACAGTGGATACTGGAAGGGGTTAAGCTCAGCCTAACTAACCTTAAGAAAACTAGCCCAAAATTAAATGATTTGGTTTAGATCATAAAGATGTTATCTCCCAGGTTTGAATGTAGCCAGAGATGCAATGTAAAAAGCCTTGGCTGGGATCTTGCTCTATTGTCCTTATTGGTGAACTAATTGCTACCCTGGAGTGCCAGGGAATGGCTTGTTAGTTTCTGCAGGAAGGGTGGAAGTGTTGGAATTGTTTTAAAGTTTCCAAGTGCTGTAATAAACCTTAGCTACAGTTCAATGTGTGTATTGTGACATATCACTGACAGATCCTGGCTCAATTTCTAGTAAGAGAGTAGTGTGGGAACTACGGAGTCAGGTGACCAGATGTGATGTCATTCTGTAGCCAGCACTGACATTGTATTTGAATACTAGTGAGAGAAGTGAGGAGAGATCTCTGTTTTTCGACCTGACAAGACACTCATCCACTTTTATCTTGCTTTGCTTTACTAAGTAATTAGTGAACAGTAATTCCTCAGTCAGTTAAAAAATATAGTGAGATTAGTTAAATGATTTTTTTCGTGTATCTGAGTCTTTCCATCGGTGCCGTTTTCTTGTACTTCCTGTAACTGACACTCTTGTATTTATTGTAAATAGATATTCAGCAGTTTCATGTTTTTTTTTTATTTATGATTAAACATATCTAAACATGGTCTTTTAGAAAATATTTAACCTTTAAGGGTACTTGCATTTATTTATTTGCACTGTGGCTCCACACTCCTGAAACTCTTGCTGCTTGGTTAAACACTACCATTTGTATAAGTATTAATTTTACTACATGTAATTGGGTACCCTGGTAAGAGCCTTCATGCAGCTGGCTTTGGGTGTTCTGGTGGCAGCAAATCTACCTTATAGTCTGGATGGAGGTGGCAAAATGGATAAGCTGTGCCAGCCTTTCCCAGGTGTATGTGTGTGTGTGTGTGTGTGTGTGTGTGTGTGTGTGTGTGTGTGTGTGAAAATCAAATCTCAAATACAGTGTGTGTAACAGCTACTTTGAACAGGGACACTGAGAGCACTAATTTCAAGGAGAGGGTAGTGGAGGACTTGGCTTGGAACACTCGGCTAAGGACTCAGCTCTGCAGTGGTCAGCAGGGAGTCTTATTTTGGGCCTGGAGACAAAGTCTAGCCTCAGGACTGGAGTGTGCATTCCCTGTGTGCTCTTAAGGGAAAATTTACCTGGTGCAGAGGGCTGCATCTGAAAATACTGTGTGTGCGTGTGTGTGTGTGTGTGTGTGTGTGTGTGTGTGTGTGTGTGTGTGTGTGTGTGTGTGTGTGTGTGTGTGTGTGTGTGTGTGTCTATTCTCACAGTGAACATTCCCCCGCGGAGTCAGTGGTGAAGATTAAGGCTCCTTTTATCACTGGCCTAGAGGAGGGATGTCACACCTGCAATCTGTAGTGAGCCACCACTGAGACTTGACACTTTGTAAACAGTCATGATGCAGAGAAGAGCTCAAAGTGTAATGCAGTGTACTAAAAAGGTGATCCAGATACAGCAAACCTTAGAAATTCCCTGAAACTGTGAGTATTGTGTATCTTTGAACTGCAGTGTTACCATAGGACAATAGCCTGGAAGCAGTGAAAGCACTGACTGTAGGGTTAAGCTGCTTGAATTTTAGAACTTTCACATAAATGTTGAGAAAAGACAGATATAACACATCTACATGTGTGCTCCTTCTTTTGTACCAAAAATATCTTAGAATAAAAACCTTTACCCATATGATTTCCAAGTACTGGTTCTATCAGCCCTGCTTCTAACATATGCTGCAGCACTGGTCAAAACAGATCTGCCTGGTGTGGTGGATATGAGAGAATTTCCCTGAAAGGAGGAGTCCACCCATGGCCAAGTAAATCCTTGCTGAATCACCTTCAACACCCATCAGCCTGTTACCATCTGACCCCAAGCTAAGGAGCTGAGGGTCACTTGGTGTGAGAGGTTGGGATACTGAGGCAGGAGGTGTGGGGAAGGTGATCAGATTCCTGGCGTAGTCCTCTTGGGAAAGTTACTTCTTTTATTTGGCTTGGAAGAGTTATCCTCCTGCCATTTACCTTTAGGGGCCTATTTCTTATTAGGCTGGGATTTCTGCTTGTTCTGCCCTCTAAAGTATCGAGAATTAGCCTTGTTGGGTAAAACCCAACTACTTGAAAAATCCCATGCATCGACTTACTTCTCCCATCCCATTGTTTCAAGATCTATGTAGCTGGAGGCCCAAATACCATATATGGGTAAAATGGAGAATTAAGAATTTCAGACTTCAAATCTTCAGAAAAATTCTGATTACGCAACCAACCAAATCTTCTCAGCACCACAGAAGAAGCAGTGGCTCTAGCCACAGTGTCAGCACAATCATATGCACTTCTCAAAGCATGTTTCAAAATTTGATTCACATTAGAAACAATCTGATTCAAATATGACCTGCCTTTTGTAGATAATGAAGCAACAAATTCTTCTAAACTATAAGAACATTTTAACACAAACTTCCACACAAAGCCTGATAAAAGGCTAACATAACTGAAGCAACTAAGTCCCTTAGCTTGTTTGACAAACCACTTGCTCTCCTTATCAGAGGTTACTGGGTTAGAGGAAGCCAAAGATCTTGT
Organism: Protopterus annectens; assembly: GCF_019279795.1. Lineage (NCBI taxonomy): Eukaryota > Metazoa > Chordata > Ceratodontiformes > Protopteridae > Protopterus > Protopterus annectens. Next base: position 503,564,134 of record NC_056727.1, read on the forward strand.
TAGCTGTTGCAGCAGGAATTATTTCTAAGGAAATAGCAGAAGCACATACAATCCCAGACTGAAGATGGTATTCTTAAGGAAAAATACTGCCAATAGCTGTTCTTTTTTATATATAACATATACCATAAATATTTAATAAAAATATTTATGAGAGTAAATGGGTCCCCAAAAAGGGGTCTTATTTGATCGGCAAGAATCTTTTGACAGACTGCTGTTCCTCTGGAGCCAAAGAGATGCTGCTCTTTAAGGAGGCAAGAAAATACTAAAGATGCTGATATACATCCATTCAAAAGTGGTGCAGCCTATCAGCAGCCAGAGTGAGTGACAGGGAGGGAAGTTAGCTTTGGCAAGCTGGCCACTGCGGAGTCCTTGGCAGGACACTATCTATAGGCTGCTCCAGCAATGAGAATGAAGAAAACTAAGGGTTCTTTGGGTATTTCAATCTGTGAAAGGGAGTGTAGAACCAAACTGCTCACAACATGCATGCAGTCAGAAGCAACCACACTAGAGCACCTCCATAGGCCACCTTTGGGTTAGTACAAAATTTGTAAATGTTGACATTTTCATATGCACTGTTGTAATTTATATTTGAATGATACATATTTGAATACTGCTGCACATTTAAAATTACAAAACTACTTCCCTTAGCAATGAGCTTTATGATTAACTGTGCTTTTTTAACACTTGTTATTCGTTAGTATGGTCATAATTACAGTTACTACCACTGATTTCAATTTATTCAACTACTTATGTCTTACAAACTTATGAAAGGCATTAGTAGTTTCATTATGAGATAGCAGAACACTTGTGCTTTTAAAATTGAAAGGGGAGACAGGTACATAACCATTAAGGAATCAGTATTATCTGAATTATATGAAAAAAAAAAGTTCAGTGTAAAGACCAGTAATGTTGTTATATGTCCATAGGTAAGTACTAGGTTATCTGCACTTGCGAGTCATTTTAAACCTAGCCAGTTTCCCTTTTTGCACCCGAAATAAACCATCACATTAGTTACAGACTGGCCTTACCCATCTCATGGTTGATAATTATATATTTTACTCTAACAGTAACTGGGATCATATCATAGATAACTTGGGGGGACCCATGCATAGGATAAAGTATTCAGGAGCTGCATCTGTCCATTAGTAATAGTAGAGGGGCCAGTCCTGGGGTAAATTTTCTGTTTCCCATCCACAAATCTAAGATGTGCTTGAAAACGGACAGGGAATGAACTTCCTTTTATGTAGATGGGGAGTCTGTTCCATAGCAGTGGTATCCTCTGTGAAATATACCTTTCTCTCCAAACCATTCTTTTGAAGTTGCAGAAGAGATTTAGATCCCCAGACCAAGTATTTCTTTCACCACTCGACTTGCTTAAGTACAGTAAATCCATCAGCAATGGGTCAGAGAATGCCTTGTATGCCAGGTCACCTCTTAGAAGTCCACAGGATGAGGAGTATAGTGACAGGACTTTCAGTCGGTCTATGTAGGACATGTCCTTTAGGCCTTCTATCCTTTTAGTAATGTTATCTCTGTAGGGTTTCCAGTTGTTTCATGTGTCTGGACAGATACATGCCAAAAGGGGCATTATATTCAATGACTGGCCTAATAAGGACTGAGTAAAAGGGAAAATGACATCCCCAGAGCTGCACACAATCTCTGTTTATAAACTGTGCAATATAGAAGAACCTTCTTACAACAATAGACACATGTTGATCACCAGTTAGCTCACTGTCCACATAAGTTTCCAAATCCCAAACAAATGGTTCAACTCTTAGGGGTGTATTGTCAATGTGGTAGTCTCCTGGAGTAGATGGCTTCCCAAAGAATACAATAATACATTTTCCAGCATTTAATTTCATACCATGATTTTGACACCAGATACTTATTTGAGACAAACCTTCCTGCTTGATAGCCAAGTCATTTGGGGATTCAGTGACTGGTCCTAGCCTGCAGTCATCTGCAAACGTAGTCAGCCAGACCCTTTGATATTGGATTTTACTTCAGAAAAGTAGATGCGAAACAGGAGGCACCCCAGCACAGAACCCTGGGGAACTCTACTGGTTTTCACTATCTGCGCCCTATATATGAACCAGCTGGGAATCCAGCAGGTGACACAGGGTTTATTTCCAGTTTATTTAGCTTTTCTACTACACCTGAGTGGGGAATTGTGTCAAAAGCTTTAGCCAGGGTGAGGTATGTGATGTATGCAGCTATGTGAAGAACCATCATTACGTTTATCCATCACTCTGGTGATCTTTTCAAAAAAATCCACCAGGTTGAATAAGTATGACCTGCCCTGGACAAATCCAGACTGAGACCGGTCTAATGTTTGGAGGTTCCTGATGTCCAGAATGATTAATTCCATGATAAGTCTTTCTATGGCTTTGTATAGGTGGCTGGTCAGACTTATGGGTCTGTAATTGCCTGGGTCTGTGGAAGGTCCTCCCTCATGCAAGGGAATGACTGTAGCTGCTCTCCATTTGCTTGGCACAAAACCTGAATGGAGGCTAAGAATGAACAGTGTTGTTAAGGGTGTGGCTAAATCATGCTTCATGCTATTAAAGATGCACATACAGATAATATCAGGAGCCACTGATACAGTATTTTCAGCTTTTGATAGCATTTTTAGGACTTGGTCTTGTGTGACAGTTGGAAGCGAGTCAGTTTCAGGTACATCCTGAGGGACAGACAGAGGGGAGACAGGGGTAAAGTTACAGCTAAATTTATCAGTCAGTAGGTTAGCTACATCTTCAACCTCATTATAGGTATCATTGTTCACAAGCAGCTAAGCACATTGCTGTATTGTGCTTTTGAGATTACAAACAACTAACAAATGCCTCATGATCATCTTTGGCTTGGGTAGCTATCTTGGTCTCAAACTTGGATTTGATGGACTGTATTATGCTCCAGAGTTGTTTATTTATTTCAGCGGCAAGGGCTCTAACATTTTTGGAATTACTCTTCTTACTTTCAGTCAAAATTATTTTCCTTTTATTATAAAGCTTGTTGATATTATGGTTCCACCATGTGGGTTTGTTTCTGGGGTTGGAGCTGACTGGGTTTAGTGGGGATTTTAACCTTGCCAATGTATCACTTAGGAGTAGGTAGTTTGTCTTAAAAGAAATTTGTAAAGGTACCTTGGTGGAAGGGATCTCTGGTTTCAGTTTTATTTTTGGGGACTACTTTACGAACAGACCTAACAAGTGATGAAGATACACAAGGGAGAGTACAAGATGATTCCATATTAGTAAGGAGAATATCCAATATGTTATTCCCCCTAGTGGGTACTCTAATTGTTCCAGGGCATTTGTATTGACAAAGTCAAAGAATATCTGTGCTTGTGCATTAGTGGTGGTGGTGGTGGTGCAGGTTTCCCAGTCTATAGCTGTATAGTTTAGATCATTTAGGAAAATGGTATTGGGTTTAATACTGAGTGATTCTAGTTCCTGCAGCTAGGTTTTTGCGGCTTTCATTTGTCATAGAGGGAGTTCTATAACTAGCTAATAGATGGTATGGCACCTTTCTGATGGTTATTTTGACATGAAGAAGCTATAGTGCATTACGCTTATTTACTAGCCTTGATGCAAGTCTCTTCTGAATGTGGCCTGATGCACCTCCACCTTTTCCCCCCTCCTGCATAGTAGATGGTCTAAACCAAGTGGAAGGCATTATAGCCCTGCACAGCTGGAGTGCTCCCTATTATTTTAAACCATGTCTCAGTCACTACACAGATGTCAATGTCTTCCAGGGTGAAAAGGGCTTACAGGGGGTGAAGTTTCTTGTTTAACCTCCTAGCACTGATCAGTAACACCTTTATATTTTCCTTTGTTTAGTTTATGTTGGTAGGTTTATCATGTTGGCATTGCCTAAAAAGGCACTATGGGGGGGGGGGTGAACAATGTCTTTGCCAATAACTAAAACCCTACAGGGGACAGAAGCAGATGCAGGCCATCCCTGGTGAAGCAGTGTGGTCTGTCGATCATGTCTTTCCAGTCTGACAAAAATTGGACCTCCTCTGAATGACAACAAAAATAAAGCCCGTTATTGACGTCATTTTTTTTTTTTTTTGCTCATATTGTGGCATCATCCTTGGAGAAGGCAGAATGGTTTTCAACACTAGACTCATACCTGCCTTGAACACAGTCTGAGAACACCAACATGTTTCTCTTGATATAATCCAAGAAAGTACATCTCAAGTCAATGTTTAGCATGAACTATGACACAGTCATACTGGTACTTGTTGTTAAGGGACTTGAGTGCATGCATGAGCTGACAGATCCTGGTACCAGACAAGCAACTTAGCATCACTCTTTCCTTGCTCATTCTGATAAAAGGCACATCTATATGTCTTCAAATGGAGTTAACTCTAACAAGAATATTTGGTTGGGTCAATGCCTGCCGTACGGGCTTAGCATCTGTGACTTTGTGACTTCTCATACTATGTGAAGAAGTAGGTTTAATATGTTGCGTGTGCTTTATTGCCTGTTTTGTGTTTTGCAGGTCCTTGAAGTTTAGGCAAGTTAATCTTTAAAACTTCAGCATATGATAGATTATATGTACTGTGATGACCTTCGAGAGGTGTGATGTGTGGTGTACTGCAAACAATTTTGGTGTCTTAGTTTACTGTGTGAGATTTTTCCCTCCAAGGATATATATGTACATCTCTCGCACACTGTGTTCTCCTGTTTGAGTAATAGATGATCCTCAGACACCATGACACAATTCTTACACTGTATCAAGATATCCATCTCAATCAGGCTGGTTACAGAAGTTGTGGGGATGTGCTGGTCCATGAAACCAACATGAATGATTCTCGGGGGGGGGGTCTATATTACGTAGTCGAAGTATGACAACTCAAACGTTATAAGGTCGAGACCATATGTTCGAAGTTGTCATACTTCGAATTCAAAAAAATAAATAAAATAAAAAACAGGAACAACTTCCTGACAGTTGTAAGCAGGGGGAAGGGCCCCCTGCACCCCCCACATGGGGGGCTGTGCCACCCATACACCCCCCCTCGCTCTTTAAATATACCAACTCAGAGACTGTGTTACAGTGCAATAAAGGGAAAATAGAAGTTATGTTCTTACCATAACGTTCCATGTTAGTTGTCTTCTTCTCGCCTTCTTCTTGCTGGATGGGTTCGGAGCCGACCTCGGCTCCGACTCGGCCACTCTAAAAGCTCGAGAGTTGGTTCCACCGGCTCGAGGCTCCCCTTATATCCCACAATGCTAGGCGAGAGTTACCTCAGATCTCGTTTGTAAGCTAACCCAGCTTATATCAAAAAACAGTATAACTGTGAAACAGAATCCACCTCTAACAGCAGGAAGAAAGGGGTGACCTATATCCTGAAATAAGAAATATGCATAATAGCATATGACTAAGAAAGAGGTGGTAGAAAGAGAGGTCACGATCACAACTCCTCTAGGTCTGTCCAGGCCAGGGGAAGGAGGGTGGGGCCTTAAGAAGGCGAGAAGACAACTAACATGGAGCGTTATGGTAAGAACATAACTTCTATATGTTAAGTTGTCTATCTCTTCATTCTTGCTGGATGGGACCGCGTCCTAGCACCTTGTCCCGGGTGGCCTAACGGAACAGACTCCTGAGAACAGTGGAACCAAAATTAGCTCTATGCCTAGAAGCTAAATCCAACTTATAATGGGAAATAAAGTGTGAGGAGTAGCCCAAGTAGCCGCTGCACAAATGATGTCAATAGGCAGTCTGTCTTGGAAGGCTAGAGAAGTAGCCAAAGCTCTGGTGGAATGGGCTTTAGGTTTATTAGGCAGTTTTGGTGTCTAATCTCATAAACAAGGGTAATCAGAGATGTTAGCCATCTGGATAAAGATACCTTTGAAACTGGAAGTCCCTTTCTGCTTTCCATAGGAGACAAACAGCTGATCAGATTTTCTGAATAGTTTCGTCCTGTCCAAGTAGTACCTTAATTGACGATGAGCATCCAGGTAGTGTAATTTTTGTTCAGACCTATTTGAATACTCCGGAAAAAGACAGGGAGGTCAATGCATTGGTTTAGATTTGATGTTGAAACCACCTTAGGCAAAAAGGGCCGGGTTAGTTCGTAAGGAAACTCTGTCCTTATGGAACACAAGGTAAGGAGAGCGACAACTGAGTGCTTGAAGTTCTGAAATTCTTCTAGCTGATGTGATAGCCACCAGAAAGAGAGTTTTCCATGATAATAACTTTAAGGAACATGAAGCTGCAGGTTCGAAAGGGGAAAGAATCAAAGAAGCAAGAACTAAATTTAGGTCCCAAGGAGAAGGAGGATTTCTTACAGGAGGTCTGAGAAGAAAAACTCCTTTCAAAAAGGCTTTGCAGAGTTTGTGGGACATTAGGGCAGATTCAGAAATACCCACATGGAAATTAGAAATAGCTGCCAATTGAACCTTAAGAGTAGATGGAGATGAACCTGCATGGAAGAGTTCAGCAAGAAAATCAAGGACTAGTTGGATGGAAGCGGTGAAAGGATCTATGTCCTTTCCTTGTGCCCAATATGAGAAGCGTTTCCACTTACTCAAATAAATCTTCGAGTGGAAGATTTATGGGAAGCTATCAAAATATCTCTAACAGAGTGAGATAATTGAGGAAGCCTGGCTACGGTTGGAAGTGGAGGAACCAAGCAGTGAGGTTCAGAGAGGGAGGAGGCGATGAAACTGACCCGACTGATGGATCAAAAGATCTGGAACTAGGTCCAGATTCCACGGTCGCTCAAAAGAAATCGATGTAGAAAGGGGAACCACACTTGTCGAGGCCAGTAAGGAGCAATGAGGATCAATGAGGCCTTCTGAGCGATAGCTTTCTGTATTACTTGAGAGATCAGTGGCAAAGGAGGAAATGCATACAGAAGTCGCGGGGCCAAAGTTGGACTAAGCAGCGTCCCTGCTGGGTTGGCCTGGTAAAGGGAATAGAGTGAAGTATTCTCTGCACTTGCTGTTTTGGGGAGTAGCAAAAAGATCGCAGCAAGGCTGACCCCACTTGAGAAATATCTCTCTCACTACAGAGTCTTTCAGAGACCACTCGTGAGGCATGAGAATAGCTCTGCTCAACTTGTCCGCATTGTGATTGGACTTCCGGGGATGTGCGTTGCTATCAGAAAACGCTGAGAAGAAATCGCCCATTGCCACAGTCTGAGTGCTTCTCGACACAGGGGGTATGATCTGGTTCCGCCTTGTTTGTTGATGTACCACACTACAGACATATTGTCTGTCTGGATTGCAATTGTTCCCAAGGGAAGAGAGTCTTGAAGGGCTTGCAACGCTAACAGTACTGCTCTCATCTCCAGAACATTTATGTGCAAGTGGCATTCGTTTGGTTGCCATGTGCCCTGGACTGTCCTGCCCTGATAATGCCCCCCCCACCCGATCAGGGAGGCATCCGTTGTCAGAGTAGCAACCGGAGGAGGTGGAACAAATGGTCTCCCCAACAGGAGCTGGGGGGAAGACATCCACCACATGAGATGCTTTTTGCACGCTTGCGTGATCATAATGGTGTGAGACATTGGAAGTTCCTGGTATGACCATTGAGAAAAGAGCATCCACTGAAGGATCCATGTGGTATCTGGCCAATGGGAGGAGAGGTATGGCCGCTGCCATGATTCCCAACACCTTTAGAACTAACCTGGCTTTGGCTCTGTTGTTGTTGAGAAGAAGTGACACCAATTTTTGAATGTCTGATATCCTTTGGTTCGTTAGTGTTGCAGACATGTTTACAGTATCTAAATTTGCCTATGTAGGTAATAGTACGACAAGGCGACAAAACAGACTTTTCGCAATTTATTGAGATACCCAGCTTTTGACAGACGCGAAAAGTGTAATCTCTGGCCATCAGAAGGAGATGCTTGGTGGGAGCTGTGAGGAGCCAGTCGTCCAAATACGGAAACACCTGGAATCCTTGTCGTCTCAGGTGAGAAGCTACCACTGCCATGCATTTGGTAAACACCCGGGGGGCAGTGGTGAGTCCAAAGGGCAGGGCCCTGAATTGAAAATGACTGGTTCCCAGCCTGAAGCGGAGGAATCTTCTGCGGCGTCTGTTCATTTTATGTGATAGTACGCGTCCTGAAGGTCTATAGAGCACATCCAGTTTCCTTTTCCCAATAGGGGAAGAATGGATTGCAGCGTGACCATCCGAAATCTTGTTTTCTTGACCGATCTGTTCAAGATACTGAGATCCAAAATTGGTCTCCAGTCCCCTGTTTTCTTTGGAACTAAAAAGAACCTTGAGTAGATTCCGGATCCTTGTTGGTCTGCTGGCACTGGCTGAATAGCTCTTTTGCAAGCAGTTTTGAAATTTCCAAAGCTGCTATATCCCTTTGAGCGGGTGGAACATCTGGAAGGGATTTTTTGACTGATTTGGAAAGCGAAGAAAGGGATGGAATAACCTTCGAAATGATGGACTGTACCCATTTGTCTTGTGTCAAGGATAGCCAGGCTTCTGGGTACAGTGACAATCTTCCCCGACTGCCTCGAAGATGGGCAGTCGGGCAACACCTCAGGGATGCTGAAAGGGCTTGTCAGGAAAGGCTTCCCGATTGCCCTGGTTCTGCGGACCCCCTGCCCCTAGGGCGACGTCTACCATTGTTATTCCCACCTCTGCCTTTGGTAGGAAAACGACTCTGTGCGTCAGGCGAAGTCCCTTGAGATTGTTTACGGAACCACATCTTTCCACCCTTCTGGCCTTTGGGGTAAGGCCTAGAAGGAGTCGAAAAACGGACTCCGACGGCAGAAACGGTCTTGCCATCAGTCTCGCACCTAGTCAGGGTTTCTTTCACTTGAGGACCAAAAAGAGATGATCCATCAAAAGGGGAGAAAAAAAGAATAACTTTTTAGTATAAAAGCTAACACTCACCAGGAACCGGTAGAAGCAACCAACCTCGAAGCTGTAGCGGCAAACGAGATCTGAGGTAACTCTCGCCTAGCATTGTGGGATATAAGGGGAGCCTCGAGCCGGTGGAACCAACTCGAGCTTTTAGAGGGCCGGTCGAGCCGAGGTCGGCTCCGAACCCATCCAGCAAGAATGAAGGCGAGATAGACAACTTAACATATTCCCTTTACCGCACTGTACTGTGGTCTCAGAGTTGGTATATTTAAAGAGTGGGGGGTGTGGGGGGTGCAGGTGGGCTTACTCCCCTGCTTACAACCCTTTATTTTTTTTTTCTGTTTTTTTTTTTACGTGTTCGACATTCTGTAAGTTCGAACATATAGGTTTGAACATATGGTGTTCGAACTTATAGCATTTCGACTACTTTTTATAGGCCTCTCTCGGGGCAGGGGTAACTATAACTGCTTGG
>NC_056727.1:503578437-503625937 GCF_019279795.1 Protopterus annectens
TCTAGGTATCTGTCATATGCTTTCTCTAAGTCTACAAAAACACAATGCAACTCCTTCCGACATTATCTGTACTTCTCCATCAACACTCTCAGAGCAAAGATCGCATCTGTAGTGCTCTTTCCTGGCATGAAACCATACTGCTGATCACTAATCATCATGTCCCTTCTTAAGCTTGCTTCCACTACTCTTTCCCATAACCTCATGCTGTGACTGATCAATTTAATCCCTCTGTAGTTACTACAGCTCTGCACATCACCCTTATTCTTAAAAATTGGTACCAAAACACTTTTTCTCCATTCCTCAGGCAGCCTCTCACTTTCCAAGATTTCATTAAACAATCTGGTTAAAAACTCCACTGTCATTTCACCTAAACACCTCCATGCTTCCACAGGTATGTCATCTGGGTCAACAGCCTTTCCAATCTTAATTCTCTTCATATCTATCTTTACTTCTGCCTTGCTAATCCATTGTACTTCATGATTCACTATCCCTACATCATCCAACCTTCTCTCCCTCTCATTCTCTTCATTCATCAACCCCTCAAAGTACTCTTTCCATCTCCTCAACACACTCTCCTCGCTTGTGAGTATGTTTCCCTCATTATCCTTTATCACCTTTACCTGCTGCACATCTTTCCTAGCTCGGTCCCTCTATCTAGCCAATCGGTACAGGTCCTTTTCTCCCTCCTTAGTGTCAACCTTTCATACAACTCTTCATATGCCTCATCCTTAGCCTTCACCACCTCTCTCTTTTCCATGCACCTCATCTCTTTATACTCCTGTCTACTTTCTTCATCTCTCTCACAATCCCACTTCTTCTTTGTCAACCTCTTTCTCTGCATACTCTCCTGTACTTCCTCATTCCACCACCATGTCTCCTTATCGTCCTTCCTCTGTCCAGATGTGATACCAGGCATTTTTCTAGCCGTCTCCCTTACTAGCTCTGCTGCAGTTACCCAGCTATTTGGTAACTCTTCACTGCCACCCAGTGCCTGCCTTAACTCATCCCTGAACTCCACCTCACAATTACCCTTTTTCAATTTCCACCACTTGATCCTTGGTGCCACCCTCACGCTCTTCCTCCTCTTCTTGATAACCAATGTCATCCTACAAACCACTATCCTATGCTGCCTAGCTACACTTTCTCCAGTCACCACTTTACAGTCTCCAATCTCCTTCAAACTGGCCCTCCTACATAAGATATAATCCACCTGTGTGCATCTTCCTCCACTCTTGTATGTCACCCTAGGCTCCTCCCTCTTGTTAAAATACGTATTCACCACAGCCATGTCCATCCTTTTCGCAAAATCCACTACCATCTGACTTTCTACATTCCTTTGTTTAACACCATACCTACCCATCATTTCCTCATCCCCTCTGTTCCCTTCACCAACATGCCCATTGAAATCTGCTCCAATCACCACTCTCTCACCCTTGGGTACAGTCATCACTAATTCATCCAATTCACTCCAAAATTTTTCTTTCTCATCCATTGCACACCTAACTTGTGGAGCATACGCACTAACAACATTCATCATTACACCATCAATTTCCAGCTTCATAAACATCACTCTATCTGACACTCTTTTCACTCTCAGCATACTGTTCCTTCAGAATAACTCCTACGCCATTTCTCCTCCCATCCACACCATGATAAAACAATTTGAACCCACCTCCGATACACCTAGCCTTACTCCCCTTCCATCTGGTCTCTTGCACACACAATATACCAACCTTCCTTCTGTCCATCATATCAGCTAGCTCTCTCCCTATACCAGTCATACTGCCAACATTCAAAGTTCCTACCCTCACTACCACAGTCCTAGCCTTTCTCCTCTCTTCCTGCCTTCGGCCATGTCTTCCGCCTCTTCTCCTCCTTCGACCAACAGTAGCCCAATTTCCGCCGACACCCTGTAGGCTAACAGTACTGTTGGCGGTCATTGTTAACCTGGGCCTCGACCGATCTGGTATAAAAATTTTTCTTGGTGTCTGCATGAAATGTTTTGGCGAAGTTTTACGCCGGATGCCCTTCCTGACGCAACCCTCCTCATTTATGCGGGCTTGGGACCGGCACAAAGAAATGCACTGGCTTGTGCATCCCCAGTGGGTTATGGGGCAAATTTAATATGTTGCTTAAAAAACAAAATCAGATAAAAGAAGGCCACAAGTAGATGCTACCTTAAGACCATCAATATCTTGTACAATACTAGAGGGGAAGTGTTAGTTCGAAAAAAGCCACTTATGACTACATTATATAAAGGACCACAAAAAACAAATGGTGGTCATACAGCAAGTTAGAACAGACAACTTATGCATGCATACCAGGCAGTAGTGTCTTTGATGAAATGCAAACATTTACCTAGGGTTTGAAATCTCATTGTTAAACATTTAATGAATGTCACCATCACCATCAACCCCTTTTTCCCATTTTCTACATGGGGTTGGGGTGCCATACCTGACATCATCTTTCTCTGTTCAATGCCACTCTCCTGCTTTCTTTGATACTCATGCCTGAATGTCACTGGTCTTCTCTCACACAATCCATCCACCTTTTTGCTGCATGCCACGGTTTCCTGTTGCCTTCTTCGGGTCTGTCCCAAATCATTTTCACCAGATTGTCTTCTGCTTTTCTGCACATAGGTTCATAGGTAAGTACTAGGCTATCTGCCCAAGGGCATTTATAAGCCTAGCCATAATGTGTTGGCTTTCGCCACCCCCTTAGATTAGTTCCCTGTGCTTCTGTCCAGCAGAGCCATTAGTTCCCTGCGCCACTGTCCAGCACAGCCACTGCAGTGATCCCCGGGGTCAATTTTCTGTTTCCCATCCACCAGTCAATGTTTCTTTTGAAGAGTGTTAGTGACGGGCTATGCCTGATGTATATTGGAATCTTGTTCCAAAGCATGGGGAGTCTCTGCAACAGGAATCTATCCCTTCAGCATGTCCTATTTATCGTTGTGGTGAGGTTTACATCTCTAGAGCGTGTGGCTCTCCGGGATTTGTTTTTTTTTTTTTTTTTTTAGGTGGAACATGTCCATCAATTCTGGGTTGGACATGGCCTTGTATGTTAGGCAGAGATCACCTCTGAGTAAGCAGTATGCAACCGAGTACAGCTGGAGTTTCTTGAGTCAGGCTGCATAGGGCATCTGTTAGGCCAGTAATCCTCTTGGTGAGGTACTTTTGTGGTCTTTCCAGTTGTTGCAGGTGTCTTATAAGGTACATCCCAAATGGGGCATTGTATTCTATGATGGGTCTAATGAGTGATGAGTAGAGAGGCACAATAACTTTGTTCTAGATGCGAACCCTTTTGTGATTAGGTGGGCCACATAGAAGGATTGTCTAACCACCTTGGCAATATGATTATCAAAGGAGAGATTACTATCTACTTGGATCCCCAAATCCCTTATTACATTTTCTGTATTTAGGGGACTACCACCTATGTGGTAGTTCGCGGGCACTTTATTTTTTACAAAGGGGATGACTATGCACTTTTTGGCATTTAGCTTGCAGCCATGATTTTGACACCAGGTATCCGTCTCAGTGAGACCCTTCTGGAGGGTGTCTGTATCAGCCGGAGAATCAATTATGGCCCCTAGTTTGCAGTTGTCTGTGAACTTGGTCAGCCATAGTCCTCCCTATGCTTGCCTGTACCTCTGAGAAGTATATACCGAACAGGAGGGGTCCTAGGACTGAGCCCTGGAGGACACCACTTTTAACCAGTTTAGAGTCAGACATAGAGCCTGCAACTCTCACCATCTGGGTTCTATCCATGAGCCATTTGGCAACCCATCTTGTGATGTAGGGGTTTTTGTTCAAGCTGCTGAGCTTGTCTATAATACTAGAATGGGGAATGGTGTCAAAAGCCTTTGTGAGGTCTAGGTAGGCTGTGTGGACCACCTTTCCCTTGTCTAATGACTTGGTAACTGTCTCAAAGAAGTCCACCAGGTTTAGGAGGCATGATCTGCCCTTAACAAAGCCAAACTGGGTAGCGTCCAAGGTTTGGAGGTTCCCAATGTCTCTGTTAATGAGTTCCATGATGATACTCTCCATAGCCTTGCAGACCAGGCTTATAGGGCGATAGTTCCCAGGGTCCGTTGTTTCTCCACCTTTGTGGAGTGGGATAACTGTTGCTGTGCACCACTCTGTAGGTACGTAGTCTGTAGAGGCGGAGTTTGAACAGTGTGTTTAGGGAGGGGTTAGTTCATTTTGGAGCTCATGTAAGACACAGCCTGGGACACCGTCCGGTCCCACTGAAGCTGTGTTTTTGGCTTTGGATAGGGCTGTTTTTGCCTGTGTGTCGGTGACTGATAAGGCCCTACATTCTTCTGGTATGGTTATGGGCCCTTTAGGGGGTGAGAGGGGGGTGAAGTTTGCACTAAACCTGTCTGCCAGAATGTTGGCAATATCAGTCGGTTCAGTGTATTTTGTGCCATTCTGCACTAACTCAGAGCAGATTTGAGAGTTTCCACTTAGGTTCTTGACATAGCTAAAGAACGCTTTGTGGTTAACTTTGGAGTCATTGGCAATTTTTCTTTCAAAACTAGCCTTGGATGATTTAATGAGGGATTGTAGTTTCTTGCTGATACTGATTAAGGATGTCTTTCCTTCTTGGGATTTTACTCTTTTCTGTACTAGTTTCCTCCTTATGTTGTATAGCTTGTTTATGGCAGGGGTCCCACCAGACTGTTTTCCTTTTCTTGGAGGAGTGGTCTTGGTTTTACTTGGGATAGCACAATCCATGCATTCCTGCAGTTGCTCATAGAGTGCCTTTGTAAAGGTTTCAACAGCTTGGACAGCATTGTCCTTTAGCATGGGGGCTGTGAACCTTTCCACCTCGGTCTTAAGTAACGTGAAGTTTGCTTTTGAAAAGTTTTTCACGGTGGTTTCCTTGATTGGGGGTGGGGGCGGAATGTGGATATCCAGAGTGATTAATCTATGGTCTGATCTAACCAGCGAGGGGTTGACCTCCGGTCTAGAACACCGATCGCCCATGTTGGTGATGACCAGGTCCAATATGTTGTTCCCTCCGGTGGGGGTGTTGACCAGTTAATCCAGGGCACTCGAGTTTATAAATTCTAGGAAGCGTTGGGCAAGGGAGTTAGTACTTGAGTAGTTCTCCCAGTTTATGTTTGGGTAATTGAAATCACCCAGTATTAGGGTGTTTGGTAGGACCTTCATATTTCCCAGCGTCTCCAGAAATGCAGAATGGGGGTCCTGGGTCATGGTGGGTGATCTGTAGCAAGCTACAATTTGGATTGCAGTTTTGCCCGTTGTTAGTTGCACATGGATGATCTCTGATGCATTGTGCCACGCCACTAACCTGGAGGTGTGGGTATCCTTGATGAATATGGATACACCCCCGCCTTTTGTGTTTCAGTCCTGGCTTTGTGGCCATATGGTATGGTATGAGTTATAGCCTAGTAGTGCTGGGGTGCTCTCAGGAGCCTTAAACCAGGTTTCTGTTACTGCACAGATGTCGATCTTCCCCATACTGAGGAGTGCCTCGAGTGCGTGCATTTTGAGGTTTAGACTTCTGGCGTAGCATTACCCTCAGTTTTTGGTTCCTTGTGCTATTTATGGTGGTAAGTTTGTCTTTTGAGCCTTGCCTAAAAAGGCACTATGGGGGCGGCAAGAGCCTTGGCCAGTATTCGAAAACCTAACGGTGACAGGTGCAAGCCATCTCTTGTCAAGCAACGTGGCTTGTCGAGCATGTCTTCCCAGGCGGACAGATACTGGATCCCCTTTGAATGACACCAGAAACTTAGCCAATTGTTGAAATTGATCAATTTTTCTTTATACTGTGGCATCATTCTTGGTGAGGGCAGGATGCTACTCAGGGTCAGGGTCATACTAGCCTGGGCTACATAATCAGAGAGCTCTTCCATGTCTCTTTTCATGTAGTCCAGGGAGGTACATCTGAGGTCATTCACACCAACATGGACAATGACAGAGTTGTACTTGTACTTGTTCTGGAGTGACCTGAGTGCTTGTGTTATGTGGGGGGATCCTGACACCCAACAGGCAGCTAACTGTAACCTTCTCCTTGTCCAGCCTAGTTAGTGGGACATCAGTGTGCCTGACTACAGAGTCACCTACTAGTGTGTTGGGTATGTTATTTTCCCTTAAGGGCTGTGATTGCGTGGCACACTGATTATCTGAAGTGTGTGTTTCATGGTTGGTGATGGGGTGTGGAGGTTGCTTGGATGTCTGCTTTGGAGATCTCTGTTGCTTTTGCAGATTTTTACTTAGAGCCTCCGAGTATGTTTTCATGTATTCATGTGTGTTATTTGCTGGTGTTGGTTTATTAGGTCTATGTGAGACTGGTGGTGTGTTGCAAGTATTACCCTTCTCCTCTTGAGTGTCAGTTACAGTCTTAGGTTGAGAGAACTTTGCCTCCAGTTTGGCTGTATAATTGCATCTCTTGCATATATTAGTGTGTGGTGGTAGGAGGAGAGGGTTGTCTTTGTATATGAGGCAGTTGTAACATTGCCTCAGTATGCACAGATTCACCAGTTGGCTGGAGAGTACACCGGAAACTGCCCTTTGGACATGCCTGAATAGGTAGAGTAAGTTTTTTCTGATTGGCTGGTGGGGACAAATAGAGAGCCTTGTCCTTCTGGACAGTATAGGGGGGTCTAGTGCTTGGGTTAATTAGTGCTTGCTATGAGTTTTAAGCAAGTGCTTGACTGTGAAGGTTTGAGTGCAAAAATTGAAGGTTTGTCTAGTTCCAAGGGAAAAATTGAAGGGTAGACTTTGTGGTGCCGAATAGTTTAACTCTAGCTAACCGGCACTGCCAAACTGTGAAAAACTGCGCAAATGCGTTTTTTATAGCAGAGAAGTGAAAGAGATAGAAATTAGCCCAAAATGGCCGATAAACTACTAACTTCTAGGCTGAAACCACTCCTCCAGGGACAGATAGGTTGCTCAAAGCTCCCCTCTCTCACAGGTGAACAGAGCAACTGCCTTCTATCCAGGTAAGGTATGGCCAACACAGAAACTTCTAACACATCCCTGGATTCAGCAATAACCTGAAAACTGGCCTATACTAGTTCAGAAAGGCGGGAAACAAGTATATATATATATATATATTTTTTTTTTCAGAAAATGGAGCAGATACAATCAAAACAGCACTTTAAATGCACAGAAAAGGCTATCACACTTTAGTGTGTAGCCTACAACAGTTAAACTGATTATTTAAACACAAAACTGACTTGATTCAAGTGCAGGCAGCAAATAAGTACAATATGTAGCAATAACAAACTTTTTAAATTACAGATTCGCAAAAAAAATTGGCGTTTTAGGCGGAATTAGTTAAGACAGCAAGAACAGCAGAAAAATTATACTTAATCACTGCAAAGTCTCTCTTCAATCTCTCTGTTGCTGTAGACTCTGCAGAACACCTGGAAGGCACTTGCTGAGCGGAATACAAGCGCAAAAACTGTACAAATGCGTTTTTTATAGCAGGGAAGTAAAAGAGATAGAAATTAGCCCAAAATGGCAAATAAACTACTAACTTCTGGGCTGAAATCACTCCTCCAGGACAGATAGGCTGCTCAAAGCTCCCTTCTCTCACAGGTGAACAGAGAAGCTTCCTTCTATCCAAGTAAAGTATGGGCAACACAGAAACTTGTAACACAGCCCTGGATTCAGCAGTGACCTGAAAACTGGACTATACTAGTTCAGAAAGGTGGGAAACAAGTATATATATTTTTTTTTCAGAAAATAGAGCAGATACAATCAAAAAAAGAAGTTATGTTCTTACCATAACGTTCCATGTTAGTTGTCTTCTTCTCGCCTTCTTCTTACTGGATGGGTTCGGAGCCGACTGCCCACTCGGCCACTCTAAAAGCTCGTGAGTTGGTTCCACCGGCTCGAGGCTCCCCTTATATCCCACAATGCTAGGCGTGAGTTACCTCAGATCTCGTTTGTAAGCTAGACCCAGCCTATAATAGTAATAGAATAATTAGTAACAAAATCCACCTCTATAAATAAGGGAGAAGAGACGGGTGACCTACATCCTGATCCAGGAAATATGCACAGCAGAGCATATACCTAAAGTACAGAGGTGGTAGAAAGAGAGGTCACAATCACAACTCCTCTAGGTCTGTCCAGGCCAGGGGGGAGGTGGGATGCAAGAAGAAGGAAGAAGAAGACAACTAACATGGAACGCTATGGTAAGAACATAACTTCTTTATGTTGTTGTCTATCTCGCCTTCATTCTTGCTGAATGGGACCGCGTCCCTAGCACCTTGTCCCGGTGGCCTAACGGAACAGACTCCTGAGAACAGTGGAACCAAAGTTAGCTCTATGCCTAGAGCTAAATCCAACTTATAATGAGAAATGAAAGTGTGAGGAGTAGCCCAAGTAGCTGCACAAATGGTGTCAATAGGCAGTCTGTCTTGAAGGCTAAAGAAGTAGCCAAAGCTCTGGTGGAATGGGCCTTAGGTTTATTAGGCAGCTTTTGGTGTCTAATTTCATATACAAGGAAATCAAAGATGTTAGCCATCTGGATAATGATACCTTTGAAACTGAAAGTCCCTTTCTGCCGCATAGGAGACAAACAGCTGGTCAGATTTTCTGAATTGTTTTGTTCTATCCAAATAGTACCTTAATTGACGATGAACATCCAGGCAGTGTAATTTTTGTTCAGATCTATTGGAATATTCTGGAAAAAGACAGGAGGTCAATGCTTTGATTTAGATTTGACGCCGAGACTACCTTAGGCAAAAGGATGGGTTCGCTCGTATGATACCCTGTCCTTATGAAACAATAGATAAGGAGGTCGACAGCTGAGTGCTTGAAGTTCTGAAACTCTTCTAGCTGAAGTAATAGCTACCAGAAAGAGAGTCTTCCATGATAGCAATTTTAAAGAACAGGAGACTGCAGGTTCGAAAGGGGAAGAATCAAAGAAGCAAGAACTAAATTTAGGTCCCAAGGAGAAGGAGGATTTCTTATAGGAGGTCTGAGAAGAAAACTCCTTTCAAAAATGCTTTGCAAAGCTTGTGGGACATTAAGGCAGATTCAGAAATACCCACATGAAAGTTAGAAATAGCTGCCAATTGAACTTTAAGAGTAGAGGGAGATGAACCTGCATGGAAGAGTTCAGCTAGAAAATCAAGGACTATTTGGATGGAAGCAGTGAAAGGATCTATGTCCTTCCTTGAGCCCAATATGTGAAGCGCTTCCACTTACTCAAATAAATCTTCCAGTGGAAGATTTATGGGAAGCTATCAAAATATCTCGAACGGAGTGAGATAATTGAGGAAGCCTGGCTAAGGTTGGAACTGGAGGAACCAAGCAATGAGGTTCAGAGAGAGGAGGGAGCGTAACTGACCACTGATGGATCAAAAGATCTGGAACTAGGTCCAGATGCCACGGTCGCTCAATAGAAATTGATGTAGAAAGGGGAACCACACCTGTCGAGGCCAGTAAGGAGCAATGAGGATCAATGAGGCCTTCTGAGCCGATAGCTTTCTGTATCACTTGAGAGATTAGTGGGAAGGAGGAAATGCATACAGAAGTCCCGGGCCAAACTTGGACTAGAGCTTCTCTGCTGGGTTGGCCTGGTAAAGGGAATAGAGTGAAATATTCTCTGCACTTGCTGTTTTGGGGAGTAGCAAAAGATCGCAGCAAGGCTGA
The DNA here is from genome assembly GCF_019279795.1 of Protopterus annectens. Taxonomy (NCBI): domain Eukaryota; kingdom Metazoa; phylum Chordata; order Ceratodontiformes; family Protopteridae; genus Protopterus; species Protopterus annectens. The sequence goes on from NC_056727.1 coordinate 503,588,073, forward strand.
CCCCACTTGAGGAAAATTTCTCTCACAACAGAGTCTTTCAGAGACCACTCGTGAGGCATGAGGATAGCTCTGCTCAACTTGTCCGAGAATTTGATTGGACTTCCCAGGGATGTGCTATATCAGAAACCGCTGAGAATAAATCGCCCATTGCCACAATCTGAGTGCTTCGACACAGGGGTATGACCTGGTTCCGCCTTGTTTGTTGATGTACCACACTAAAGACATATTGTCTGTCTGGATTGCAATCGCTCCCAAGGGAAGAGAGTCTTGAAGGGCTTGCAACGCTAAAAGCACTGCTCTCATCTCCAGAACATTTATGTGCAAGTGGCATTCGCCTGGTTGCCATGTGCCCTGGACCGTCCTGCCCTGATAATGCCCCCACCCGATCAGGAGGCATCCGCTGTCAGAGTAGCAACCGGAGGGGTGGAACAAAGGGTCTTCCCAACAAGAGCTGAGGGGAAGACATCCACCACATGAGATGATTTTGCACGCGTGATCATAATGGTGTGAGACATTGGAAGTTGCTGGTATGACCATTGTGTAAAGAGCATCCATTGAAGGATCCGCATGTGGAATCTGGCTAATGGAAGCAGAGGTATGGTCGCGCCATAATTCCCAACACTTTCAGAACTAACCTGGCTTTGATTCTGTTGTTGTTGAAAAGGAGTGAGACCAGTTTGTGAATGTCTGTTATTCTCTGATGTGTTAGTCTCGCAGACATGTCTACTGTGTCTAGATTTGCGCCTATGAAAGTAATATACGACAAGGCGACAAAACAGACTTTTCGCACTTATTGAAATGCCTAACTTTTGACAAATGCAAAAGTGTAATCCCTGGCCATCAGAAGGAGATGCTTGGTGGGAGCTGTGAGGAGCCAGTCGTCCAAATATGGAAACACCTGGAATCCTTGTCGCCTCAGGTGAGAAGCTACCACTGCCATGCATTTGGTAAACACCGGGGCAGTGGTGAGACCAAAGGGCAGGGCCCTGAACTGAAAATGACTGGTTCCCAGCCTGAAGCGGAGGAATCTTCTGGAGCCGCCTGTTCATTTTATGTGATAGTACGCATCCTGAAGGTCTATAGAGCACATCCAGTTGCCTTTTCCCAATAGGGAAGGATGGATTGCAGCGTGACCATCCAAATCTTGTTTTCTTGACTGATCTGTTCAAGATACTGAGATCCAAAATTGGTCTCCAGTCCCCTGTTTTCTTTGGAACTAAAAAGAACCTTGAGTAGATTCCGGATCCTTTCTGGTCTGCTGGAACTGGCTGAATTGCTTTTGCAAGCAGTTTTGAAATTTCCAAACCGCTAGATCCCTTTGAGCGGTGGAACATCTGGAAGGGATTTTTTGGATTTGGAATTCAAGAAAGGGAATAGAATAGCCTCGGAAATGACGGACTGTACCCATTTGTCTTGAGTCAGGGATAGCCAGGCTTCTGGGTACAGTGACAATCTTCCCGACTGCCTCCGGCGGTGGGCAGTCAACACCTCAGGGATGCTGAAAAGGCTTATCAGAAGGCTTCCGATTGCCCTGGTTCTGTGGAGCCCCCTGCCTCACGAAGAGGGCTATCGCCTACCATTGTTATTCCCGCCTCTGCCTCTGGCGGGAAACGACTTTTAAGTGCCAGCCGAAGTCCCTTGAGATTGTTTACGGAACCACATTTTCCCACTTTTCTGGCCTTGGGGTAAGGCCCAGAAGGAGTAGAAAACGACTCGACAGCAGAAAGAGTCTTGCCATCAGTCTCGCACCTAGTCAAGGTTTCTTTCACTTGAGGACCAAAGAGAGATGATCCATCAAACGGGGAGTTAGTGAAAGACGCCTTGAAGGGTCCGCAAAATTGCATAGCCGCATCCAGGCATGCCTACGTAGCCACACACCTGGGCCCTACTCGCCCATCAGCCGCATAAGAAAGGAGGCGCATGGAGGAGTTGGCTATGAGTTAGAGTAGCCAGCATGGTTTATCTTATCTTGAAACCTGCAGCTGTAGGGTCCTTTCAACATGTCACTCGCTTTGATCAAGTCCCTTTGAAGACGAGTGAAATGGCACAGGTAGTTCAGTGAACGTGATAGTAAATGTCGCTGACAAGAACATCCGCTGCATCTGTCCATGGACCTAGATTCCTTGTTAGGTGGATGGACAGGTACTGAAGGATCAGCTGTCCTTCTTAGTGGCAGCAGCTACCACCATAGCATCCACAGAAACTCCTTTTGTCAAGAACTGTTTGTCTGCTGGTGCGTATGAATTTGGAGGGTCTCCTGGGAGTGGGGTCCACTGAATCAGGAGCCGTCCATGCCTTTTAGCAACCACCTGCATGAGGGGGTCAAAGGGGACACCCAGGAGGTGGAAGGGCGAGAGCCAAGCTTCAAGATACACAGATTCATCCTCCAAGGGTTAAGGGCTGGCCAATTTCCCTCTGCTTCAGGATCTCTAGAATGTCTGCAAAGGAGACATCTTCAGAAGGGGAACGGGGAACCCTCGGAATCATCTAAATCTGTGTCAGATGTGATGGACTCAGGTGAGTCAATGTGTTTCCTCTTACACTTCCTCTTCCCGGGGCTCTTCTGCCAAATCAGGAGAGGCCTCGAAGAGGATGAAATCCCACAGGGGTTCCTGAGGAGCTAGCTGTCTGCGGTCCGGGATGAGGGAGTGAGTCGACTTGACCTGAGGCAATCAGAGAGGGAGGGGCGGACGGAGCTGTGGAGTAGAGCCAGGCTCTAACACACCGCATGACCTAGAACGACTCCCCTGTCAGCAAAGCCAGAGGTCCCCGCCCGGAAGCTGAGAACCTCCCTCGGCACCGACAGTGATGGCTCGAGGCCGATGTCGGAGCCGAACTCACCAGCGCCAAGCTCCGAGGAGGAGAGGGTCGGACAAGGGTCCGATGCCACTCACCCGGAGTCGGAGCCGACGAAGTCCGGGCGCCGAGATTCTTCTAAGGAAGAAATCGGAGCCGACGATGGAACCGAATACAATTGTATCGCTCCGACGCTACCACAGTCTCGTTCCGACACCCGATTCTGCCCGAGCTCAACAGAGTCGGAGGAGGAATATATTGATGGACAGGGCAGGCGACTGATGAGTCGGGCTCTGAAGCATCTGGGCCAGTGCCTCGGACTTAAGAAGTCCACTCACTCTGAAGGTCATGATCCGACAGCCTCGATGACCTAGAGGGATTTATGGCTCCGCTCAGACAGCAGGGGAGATCCTGGAGCCGAATGAACGGAGCCAAGGGATGGTGACCTAGACCTCTTCCTAGATGTCGGCTCAAGGTCTGGTCGAGCCGACACGGAATTAATACCACGGCTCCAGCCGGAGCCGAGGGAACCACAGAAACTGTGGACTGAGACTCATCGGCTCCAGCCGGCTATGTGTCGGAGGTTTGAAGCCTTAGGTCTCGGCTCAGTTGCTGGGCGAAGACCTAGAAAGCCTGGAGGGCTTCCTGAAGACACAGTAAGGGAATCCTCAGGCTTGAGTAAACCTCTTAAAATTAACTTATTTTTTTTCCTGCAGGACCCTGGGACTGAAGCCATGGCAAAGCACAGGAGTCTCTGCAAGGTCCCAGGTAGTAGACACAAGAAGTGTGACCGTCTGTCAGAGACATTTTCTGACAGCACGCATCACACTTCTTGAAGCCTGAGACCTTTGATTCTTAGTGCAATCACACACACAAAAACACACTGATTACACTGTCTAGTTTTAGCTAAAATAAAACTACTAACTAGGTTTTAAATTAAGAAAATAACACACACACACATCCACTAGAAGGAAGAAGGCCTGAAGGCCGAGGGAAGAACTTAAAGTTCTTGTGGGAAAACAGGAATTTAAGAAAAGGCAAGAATTCTAAACTAAGGGAAATAAGTATAAAATTTAAAATAAAGGTTTTAATACACTAACTTTACAAGAAAGTCACTTACCAAGAACCGGTAGAAAACCAACACCTCGATCGCTGTAGCGGCAAACAAGATCTGAGGTAACTCACTCTAGCATTGTGGATATAAGGGGGCCTCGAGCCGGTGAAACAACTCTCGAGCTTTTAGAGTGGCCGGTGAGCCGAGGTGGCTCCGAACCCATCCAGCAAGAATGAAGGCGTTATGTTCTTACCATAACGCTCCATGTTAGTTGTCTTCTTCGCCTTCTTCTTACTGGATGGGGTTCGAGCCGACGGCCCGACTCGCCACTCTAAAAGCTCGTGAGTTGGTTCCACCGACTCGAGGCTCCTTATATCCCACAATGCTGGTGAGTTACCTCAGATCTCGTTTGTAAGCTAGACCCAGCCTATAATAGTAATAGAATAATTAGTAACAAAATCCACCTCTATAAATAAGGGAGAAGAGGCGGACAAGTGACCTACATCCTGATCCAGGAAATATGCACAGCAGAGCATATACCTAAAGTACAGAGGTGGTAGAAAGAGAGGTCACAATCACAACTCCTCTAGGTCTGTCCAGGCCAGGGGGGAGGTGGGATGCAAGAAGAAGGCGAGAAGAAGACAACTAACATGGAGCGTTAAGAACATAACTTTATGTTAAGTTGTCTATCTCGCCCTTCATTCTTGCTGAATGGGACCGCGTCCCTAGCACCTTGTCCCGGGTGGCCCTAACGGAACAGACTCCTGAGAACAGTGGAACCAAAGTTAGCTCTATGCCTAGAAGCTAAATCCAACTTATAATGAGAAATGAAAGTGTGAGGTAGCCCAAGTAGCCGCTGCACAAATGGTGTCAATAGGCAGTCTGTCTTGAAGGCTAAAGAAGTAGCCAAAGCTCTGGTGGAATGGGCCTTAGGTTTATTAGGCAGCTTTGGTGTCTAATTTCATATACAAGGGAAATCAAAGATGTTAGCCATCTGGATAATGATACCTTTGAAACTGAAAGTCCCTTTCTGCCTTCCGCATAGGAGACAAACAGCTGGTCAGATTTTCTGAATTGTTTTGTTCTATCCAAATAGTACCTTAATTGACTGATGACGGCGAACATCCAGGCAGTGTAATTTTTGTTCAGATCTATTGGAATATTCTGGAAAAAGACAGGGAGGTCAATGCTTTGATTTAGATTTGACGAGACTACCTTAGGCAAAAAGGATGGGTTCGTTCGTAAGGATACCCTGTCCTTATGAAACAATAGATAAGGAGGTCGACAGCTGAGTGCTTGAAGTTCTGAAACTCTTCTAGCTGAGTAATAGCTACCAGAAAGAGTCTTCCATGATAGCAATTTTAAAGAACAGGAGACTGCAGGTTCGAAGGGGAAGAATCAAAGAAGCAAGAACTAAATTTAGGTCCCAAGGAGAAGGAGGATTTCTTATAGGAGGTCTGAGAAGAAAACTCCTTTCAAAATGCTTTGCAAAGCTTGTGGGACATTAAGGCAGATTCAGAAATACCCACATGAAAGTTAGAAATAGCTGCCAATTGAACTTTAAGAGTAGAGGAGATGAACCTGCATGGAAGAGTTCAGCTAGAAAATCAAGGACTATTTGGATGGAAGCAGTGAAAGGATCTATGTCCCTTCCTTGAGCCCAATATGAAGCGTTCCACTTACTCAAATAAATCTTCCGAGTGGAAGATTTATGGAAGCTATCAAAATATCTCGAGCGGAGGAGATAATTGAGAAGCCTGGCTAAGGTTGGAACTGGAGGAACCAAGCAGTGAGGTTCAGAGAGGGAGGGGCGATGTAACTGACCCGACTGATGGATCAAAAGATCTGGAACTAGGTCCAGATGCCACGGTCGCTCAATAGAAATTGATGTAGAAAGGGGAACCACACCTGTCGAGGCCAGTAAGGAGCAATGAGGATCAATGAGGCCTTCTGAGCGATAGCTTTCTGTATCACTTGAGAGATTAGTGGGAAGGGAGGAAATGCATACAGAAGTCCCGGGGCCAAACTTGGACTAGAGCTTCTCTGCTGGGTTGGCCTGGTAAAGGGAATAGAGTGAAATATTCTCTGCACTTGCTGTTTTGGGAGTAGCAAAAGATCGCAAGGCTGACCCCACTTGAGAAAATTTCTCTCACAACAGAGTCTTTCAGAGACCACTAAGTGAGGCATGAGGATAGCTCTGCTCAACTTGTCCGCAATTTGATTGGACTTCCCAGGGATGTGCGTTGCTATCAGAAACCGCTGAGAATAAATCGCCCATTACTTACAATCTGAGTGCTTCTCGACACAGGGGTATGACCTGGTTCCGCCTTGTTTGTTGATGTACCACACTAAAGACATATTGTCTGTCTGGATTGCAATTCCCAAGAAGAGAGTCTTGAAGGGCTTGCAACGCTAAAAGCACTGCTCTCATCTCCAGAACATTTATGTGCAAGTGGCATTCGCCTGGTTGCCATGTGCCCTGGACCGTCCTGCCCTGATAATGCCCCCCACCCGATCAGGGAGGCATCCGTTGTCAGAGTAGCAACCGGAGGGTGGAACAAAGGGTCTTCCCAACAAGAGCTGAGGGGAAGACATCCACCACATGAGATGATTTTTGCACGCGTGATCATAATGGTGTGAGACATTGGAAGTGGTATGACCATTGTGTAAAGAGCATCCATTGAAGGATCCGCATGTGGAATCTGGCTAATGGAAGCAGAGGTATGGCATAATTCCCAACACTTTCAGAACTAACCTGGCTTTGATTCTGTTGTTGTTGAAAAGTGAGACCAGTTTGTGAATGTCTGTTATTCTCTGATGTGTTAGTCTATGAGACATGTCTACTGTGTCTAGATTTAGCCTATGAAAGTAATAGCCGCGACAAGGCGACAAAACAGACTTTTTAATTTATTGAAATGCCTAACTTTTGACAAATGCGAAAAGTGTAATCCCTGGCCATCAGAAGGAGATGCTTGGTGGGAGCTGTGAGGAGCCAGTCGTCCAAATATGGAAACACCTGGAATCCTTGTCGTCTCAGGTGAGAAGCTACCACTGCCATGCATTTGGTAAACACCCGGGGGGCAGTGGTGAGACCAAAGGGCAGGGCCCTGAACTGAAAATGACTGGTTCCCAGCCTGAAGCGGAGGAATCTTCTGGGGCGTCTGTTCATTTTTATGTGATAGTACGCATCCTGAAGGTCTATAGAGCATCAGTTGCCTTTTTCCCAATAGGGGAAGGATGGATTGCAGCGTGACCATCCGAAATCTTGTTTTCTTGACTGATCTGTTCAAGATACTGAGATCCAAAATTGGTCTCCAGTCCCCTGTTTTCTTTGGAACTAAAAGAACCTTGAGTAGATTCGGATCCTTTCTGGTCTGCTGGAACTGGCTGAATTGCTCTTTTTGCAAGCAGTTTTGAAATTTCCAAAACCGCTAGATCCCTTTGAGGTGGAACATCTGGAAGGGATTTTTTGATTGGATTAGGTCGAAGGGAATAGAATAGCCGGAAATGACGGACTGTACCCATTTGTCTTGAGTCAGGGATAGCCAGGCTTCTGGGCAGTGACAATCTTCCCCGACTGCCTCCGAAGGTGGGCAGTCGGGCAACACCTCAGGGATGCTGAAAAGGGCTTATCAGAGAAGGCTTCCCGATTGCCCTGGTTCTGTGGAGCCCCCTGCCTCGAGGCGGCGTCTACCATTGTTATTCCGCCTCTGCCTCTGGCGAGAAGCGACTTTGTGCGTCAGCGAAGTCCCTTGAGATTGTTTACGGAACCACATTTTCCCACTTTTCTGGCCTTTGGGGTAAGGCCTAGAAGGAGTAGAAAACGGACTCGACAGCAGAAAGAGTCTTGCCATCAGTCTCGCACCTAGTCAAGGTTTCTTTCACTTGAGGACCAAAGAGAGATGATCCATCAAGCGGGAGTTAGTGAAAGACGTCTTGAAGGGTCCATAAATTGCATAGCCGCATCCAGGCATGCCCACGTAAGGCCACACCTGTCCCAGCGGCCCTAGTGGCTCCATCAGCCGCATAAGAAAGGAGGCGCATGGAGGAGTTGGCTATGGAGTTAAGGGTAGCCAGCTGCGTGTTTATCTTATCTTGAAAACCTGCAGCTGTAGGGTCCTTCAACATGTCACTCGCTTCTTTGATCAAGTCCCTTTGAAGACGAGTGAAATGGCACAGGTAGTTCAGTGAACGCATAGTAAATGTCGCTGACAAGAACATCCGCTTCCCGTACCTGTCCATGGACCTAGATTCCTTGTTAGGTGGATGGACAGGTACTGAAGGATCAGCTAGTTCCTTCTTAGTGGCAGCAGCTACCACCATAGCATCCACAGAAACTCCTTTTGTCAAGAACTGTTTGTCTGCTGGTGCCGTTATGAATTTGGAGGGTCTCCTGGGAGTGGGGTCCACTGAATCAGGAGCCGTCCATGCCTTTTAGCAACCACCTGCATGAGGGGTCAAAGGGGGACACCCAGGAGGTGGAAGAGAGCCAAGCGCCTCAAGATACACAGATTCATCCTCGAAGGGTTAAGGGCTGGCCAATTCCCCTCTGCTTCAGGATCTCTAGAATGTCTGCAAAGGAGACATCTTCAGAAGGAGCAGGGGAACCCTGAATCATCTAAATCTGTGTCAGATGTGATGGACTCAGGTGAGTCAATGTGTTTCCTCTTACACTTCCTCTTCCGAGGGGCTCTTCTGCCAAATCAGGAGAGGCCTCGAAGAGGATGAAATCCCACAGGGGTTCCTGAGGAGCTAGCTGTCTGCGGTCCGGGATGAGGGAGTGAGTCGACTTGACCTGAGGCACCGTGGGGAGGGAGGCGGACGGAGCCGACTGTGGAGTAGAGCCAGGCTCTAACACACTCCGCATGACCTAGAACGCACCCCTGTCAGGCAAAGCCAGAGGTCCCCGCTGAGAACCTCCCTCGCACCGACAGTGATGGCTCGAGGCCGATGTCGCCGAACTCACCAGCCAAGCTCCGAGAGGAAGAGCGGGTCGACAAGGGTCGATGCCACCCCTCGAGCCGACGATGGAAGTCAGCCGAGATTCTAAGGAAGAAATCGGAGCCGGATGGAACCGAATACAATTGTATCGGCTCCGGCTACCACAGTCTCGGTTCCGACGACCGGCTCCGAGCTCAACAGAGTCGGAGGAGGAATATATTGATGGACAGGGGCAGGCATCGACTGATGAGTCGGGCTCTGAAGCATCTGGGCCAGTGCCTCGGACTTAAGAAGTCGACTCACTACCCTCTGAAGGTCATGATCCGACAGCCTCGATGACCTAGAGGAGTGAGATTTATGGCCCGTTCAGACAGCAGGGAGATCCTGGAGCCGAATGAACGGAGCCAAGGGATGGTGACCTAGACCTCTTCCTAGATGTCGGCTCGAAGGTCTGGTCGGAGCCGACCACGGGGAATACCTCGGCTCCAGCGGAGCCGAGGAACCTAGAAACTGTGGACTGAGACTCATCGGCTCAGCCGGAGCCGATGTAGTCGGAGGTTTGGAAGCAGGTCTCGGCTCAGTTGCTGGAGCCGAAGACCTAGAAGCCTTGGAGGGCTTCCTGAAGACACAGTAAAGGGAATCCTCAGGCTTGAGTAAACCTCTTAAAATTAACTTATTTTTTTCTTTCCTGCAGGACCCTGGGACTGAAGCCATGGCAAACAGCACAGGAGTCCTGCAGGTGCAAAGGTCCCAGGCAGTAGCCACAAGGAGTGTGACCGTCTGTCAGAGAGATTTTCTGACAGCAGCATCACACTTCTTGAAGCCTGAGACCTTTGATTCTTTAGACATTCTGAAAGTGCAATCACACACTCAAAAACACACTGATTACACCCTGTCTAGTTTTAGCTTAAAATAAAACTACTAACTAGGTTTAAATTAAGAAAATAACACACACACACATCCACTAAGGAATGGAAGAAGGCCTGAAGGCCCGAGGGAAGAACTTAAAAGTTCTTGTGGGGAAAAAACAGGAATTTTAAGAAAAAGGGGCCAGAATTCCTCTAAACTAAGGGAAATAAGTATAAAATTTAAAAATAAAGGGGTTTAAATACACTAACTTTACAAGAAAGTCACTTACCAAGAACCGGTAGAAAACCAACACCTCGATCGCTGTAGCGGCAAACAAGATCTGAGGTAACTCACGCCTAGCATTGTGGGATATAAGGAATGCCTCGAGTCGGTGGTAACAACTCTCGAGCTTTTAGAGTGGCCGAGTCGGAGCCGAGGTCGGCTCCGAACCCATCCAGCAAGAATGAAGGCGAGATAGACAACTTAACATCAACACTTTACCCTATTAACCAGTTAAAAAGCTCAAAACTGAGCCCTGTTCCAGCAGTCTTCAATCAGACAAGTTCTAACTGCAGACTCCTGCCACTAGGGTACAGAGAAACCTTCTCCAAAAAAGACGGCCTGGATCAGTGCACAAGTTATACAAACAAAGCTAGATCCAGCAGGCCTGAATCTAGTCTATGCTACAGCAAACAAGGCGTACCGATTTCATAAACAAACAGTTCAATTAAGCATGTGCAATAAGCCTTTTAACCAGAAATTCCCAGGTCAGAAGGGCAGAATCTAGCCTCTCCTCCCACAACACTGCAGACCACACCACAAACCTTCTTAATGTAAAATAGCTAGCCTGAAGCCCAAGTGCTTAACCCAGAACTAATACACTTTTAGAATAACAGACACTGAGCCTTTAATCAGCAGTTCCCAACTTAGAAGGATGTACGCTACCTGTCTGCCACAACAGTGCAGACCACAAACCTTCCTAATGTAAAACAACTGTTTGAAGCCCAAGTGCTTAAACCAAAGACCTTCGAATAACAGTTACAATTTAATCAGTCTACTAACAAGCAGTAATAAAGGCAGCAGAATAAATTCAATTGAGTACTTTCGGTGGTGGTGCTGCGTTAGTGTTGTCGCCTCACAGTAAGACGCTGTCCGGTTTGACTCTCAGCTAGAGCGTCTTTGTGTGGAGACATGCGTGAATGGGCGTTCCTTCGTTGAAGGTTGTGCATCAGGGCTGGCAACTCAGTATGTAAAAATCAACTGCCAATCATTAGCGGACCGGAGTTCCGCTGTGGCGACCCCTAACCGGGAAAAGCCGAAAGACACAACAACAACAACTTTTAAGAAGAGGCAAAAGCAAAATAAGGTAATAAAGTAGGAAGAAACACAAATACAGTAAAGCAGATGAAGTGGAATTTTTTTTTTTTGTAGAGGGAGGAGATTAAGATACTACAGGAGAATGTCCCTCCCAAGTGCTCTCTCTGTACACAGCAGAGGAGACGGGACTGGTAGGAGTATCTGAAATCAAAATATGATCTCACTGTACTCAGTTGAGTGAGCAAATGAGATGGGTCCAGGAGGAGTGTGCAAAAGCAGATTTACAGCAGGGGCGGGCAATTCCAAAGCCATCAAGATTAACACCACAACAGAAAACAGTGAGGGGAGGTGGGGAAATAACTGCAGATACAGAGACACACAATATTTACTGAATCAAAGACGCACAATATTTACTGAATCAAATCTTAAATAAGTGCAGAGAAAAGTATACTTAAATCAGCTTGTGTCCAGTTGATATATGCAGACATGTCTCAGTAGCCAGCAACTCCGATTAAAATGATTACTTGAAATGTAACCAACACACATGCACCAGAACCACTGTAATCTGTTCTTTGCCCTTTTCTGCAATTGGAGCTACTTTGGCTTATGTTCTTGTATCCTCATTTCTTCATTTGTCCCACAGTGTGCATCCTACCACCCATCTCAGACACTTCGACTCCATCACCTATAGCTTCCTTAACTGTTCTGCCTTTACTGCCCAGGTTTCTACACCATGCAGTAATACTGGTCACACCACTGTTTACGGTACACATAACCATGACATTAGTACAAACAGCAAGGGGGGAACGTGGGAGGGATGCAATACTACAGCAGCGATCAGTAGGATATCTACAGTTATGATCATTTCTTACATAACTGTGTTATGTCCTTCCTTGAATTACTGTTGAAGTATTCCAGTACTGGTGGGCGATTCCCAAATAAGCTAGAAAGGGTGGATGAAATGGAGACAGGTTAGCTGTCTATCAATCCTAGAAGTATGAATCTGTCAAAGAAGTCCTTGATCTAGAAAAGGCACCGACTCTAAAGTGTTTTGTAAAGGTGTGTACAGAAGACCAAGTGACTGCTTCCACAATGTCTCTGGAGTCGATACCTTTAAAGAAGGCACCACAGGAGGATACAGCTTTGGTGGAATGTTCTTTCATAGGTGAAGACAAGAACTTGCCATGCTAGGAATAACAAAAGGAGATGGACTTAGAGATCCAGTTGGAGATTGTCTGTTTAGAAACCAGATAGACCAACATGTCTTTCTGAAACAAAAATCTGGTCCAGTTTCCCAATATCTTTAGTCTTATCAAAGTAGAAACTGAGTTGTTTGTGCATATCCAAGGAATGCAAAAGCCTCTCTCTCTCTCCAGTTCTGCAGAACTCAAAAGGAGGTTAGTAAATCTATAGTCTGATTGAAAGACAACTCACTGACAACTTTTGGCATGAAAGATGGGTTAGCCTTAAGAGATATGCTATACTTATGATAAATAGGAAAAGGAGGGGGTTGTCTATAACAGCTTGAAGCTCAGAAACCCTTCTAGCAGAAATATGAATTACCGTGCATAGCAAATAGTTTGGCAGAAAGTGTCTGCTTAAGTGGTAGAAAACAGCATTGTGCCCACAGTATATTGCAGGAGTTTTACAGACCAAGCTAGCTTTGAAGCTTTATTGTTTGTTGAAAGGCTGTGCTGAAACATTAAAGTGAATTGTGTTGCATATAACTAAGTGAATTACTTGAAAGAACTGTATTTTTTACTGTGTTGCGCTCCTCTCTGTTGCTAAACTTTTTGCCATTCAGCTCCTCACTCTCCACACCAACTCACCACATGCACCACTCAACTCCCTCTTTTAATCTATCCCTACACTTTCTTTTACCAACAATAGTCCAATTCTCTCACTCTAGTCCTCTTTTTTTCTCTCCTCGCTTTCTTTTTAGCTTGCAGTAACCAGGTTTCACTTCTGTGCAAGGCACCTAACGCCCTCAATCCCACTACTTGGAGCAAACTTTCTCCATCAAAAGAAAACTAATTCTTCCCTAGACAGCGTACAAGTGCTGTTCTATTAAATGTAAGCTTCAGTGGATTTAAGATACTGAATTACTGAGTTAGACACACGTACTTTTGTGTGGCCTTGTTAGCGTTCACACTCACTCTCCTTCTGGGACGACCCCTCCTCCTTTCCCCATTAGTTCTTTTTCTTCCTGTACCACCTGCACCTCCACAGTAGATGGTAGTAAAGCTCTGTTCTTTTGCCCCACTGAGTAGATTATCTTCATGTTATTAGTGCTAGCTTGAAGAGTTATCCTTTATCTTCAGACCTTAATCTCTACACATCTCCTCGACCTAGCATTTTATTAGGAGAGAAGACATTTCCTCCTCTTTTAATTTCAAGACCATATTCCCCTTGAGAGAAAAGAAATTAAAACAAATAAAATAAGAGAAATAACAAGTGAAAAAGCTGCAATTGCCCTTCATCATTCTTAGCGCTTACCTATATCTCACAGATAATTTCTCCACACTCCTCTGCTGGGGTGTCTCTGCCTGCTCTGTTCGGCCTTCGGGCTCACTCCGCTCCCCTACCCTACCCCAATTCCCACCTGTCCCAACTACTCCTACTTTTATTTCAACTATTTCTGCACCCCCTCTCATCCATAATCCAATCAAATCCTTCCCTCCTCCTCTCCACTAAACTAATTACATCACTCTTACTCTATCTCCTCCCACTTCTCAACTCAATCTTCATATTACAAACCTTAACAGACTAAACTACCATTCTTCTATCCATGCCCTCCCCACTGCTATCAACCCTCCGCTCTCCCCTTACCCTCCTACTATTCCCAATTCCATTATATCAGGCCAGCTCCTATTTCTCAAACCAACTGCCCCCTCTTTAACTTCCCACAGTACTACATATAGCCCTCTCCACCCCTGCACAAACTCTTACTTCTATTACATCTCCTCCTCTCAATTCAAGTCCAATCCTCTTCACCTTTTTAAACTCAAAATTCTAGCCATAATAACAAAACCTCACTCTCCTAAATCAATACTATACTATCTAGAATACCTAAAACCTAAACTTAAACCCTTACAATTAGGAGCCATCAATATCCTCTCCCTAGCTGGGGACATTCACGTCAACCCAGGCCCCAACCCTCCTACCAATAACAACAACCCTTCCCCATACCTGAAGCACCTTGCCCCTCAAAAATCTCTTAAACTATTCACAATCAACGCCCATAGTATTAATAACAAAATTCATTATTCCAAGCATGGCTAAGCCACAACCAACCTGTCACTGTAGCCATCTTTGAAATCTGGCTCAAACCCCACATCTCTGACTCCAAAATCCTACCCCCAGGATTTCAAGCTCTCAGATATGACCGAATAAATAAAAAATGCGTTAGTGCTGCCTTATTCTACTCTAATCTTCTCAACATAATTCCATACCCAAATCCCATTCCTCAGTTTGCTAACACAGAACTATTTACTTACTTATTTATAGTTTGTTTGCCAGGATAGTCCATTGGGCCATGAATGGCACATTTTCATTGGAGACCTGGGGAGAAAAGCTCCGGAAAATTACAGATTTAACATAAGAGTAAGTTATTAGAGAAATGTAATGTGCACAAATGAAGCAAAGTTAAACAAATAGAAAAACACATATTAGTAGAGTGCACATATTAGCATAATGCAATAAGAGTAATATTTACAAACAGTCAAAGTTTTTAACAGTTTAACATATTAGCACAATGAAATAACAGAAACAGTCTAATTTTTTTCAGTTATGCTAATTCATGCAGTTAATTTCTAGGCTAATGAATTATACCATTCTAGGAGTTATGCTAATTCCTAGAGTTTATTAGGGGTACAAAACAATGGGAGGCTATTGTGAATTATAGCTTATAGATAGTAGCTGTAGTGTGGGGAGATTATGTGGGGTGGGAGCAAGAGCATTCCCATAGTGAAGTTAGGTTTATGTAAAGGTTTTGAATGAAGAGAGGCTGCTGGTGGTGCACATGAGAGGTGGGAGGGAATTCCAATGGCGTGCTAGAGAGAAGGACATTAGATGTTTGCCTGGTGGATGGGCACATTTATGCAGTTCAATTAGAGTCTGGGAATTAGATCTCAAAAGTCTATTTGGTTGGTGCATTTTAAAGGTGGTGGCAAGAGAGGGACAGAGAGAGGGGGGTGAAAATAAGTTTGTATGCTTGGACAAGTTGAATATAGATGAGGTAATTGGACAGCTCAAGCCAATTCAGTTGGTGTAGGGCAGTGCAGTGATGGGAAGTGGATCTATGGCTGGTTGCAAATGTTGTTATTTTATTATAGCAAGAGGAGAGTTTAATCTTGAGGGAGGATTGCAGTTTAGTAAGGATAGAGGCACCGTACAGGAAGGATGGGATAAGGTAAGTGTTGGCTAGGGTGAGCCTAGTGGAGGGAGAGATGTAACGGTTGTGGCAGTAAAGCATGCCTATTTATTGTGTTTTTTTCTGATATTTGTAGATGATTATCAAACTTTAGCTTAGTCATTGATCAGGACTCCTAGTAGTTTAGCATTAGAGACTATTTCGAGAGGAGTATTATTTTGACTGGTGACTGAGAATGAGGTTTTATTTAGGGTGGTGGTTTTGGAAGCAGTAAATATCATGAGTTTAGTTTTAGTAGCATTGAGTGCTAGATGGTTGTCCATCATCCATTGTTCAGTGGAGGAGAAGGCATCTTGGGTTAATTTAACTAGGGTGGGAATAGAAGAGATAGAGCAGATTATTGTTGAATCGTCAGCATATTGGACAAAGTTGGCCTTTGGGATGGCTTGGTAGAAATAGTTTATGAATATATTAAATAGCAAGGGGCCTAAACTTGAACCCTGGGGGACACCTGTGAGAGTACTGAGAAAAGGGGAGATGGCTTTTTTCCATCTGACTGCTTGTTGCCTATTTGAGAGGTAACTGGTAAACCAGTTAATAGAGGAGTGGGACAGATTTAGTTTGGAGAGTTTAGTGAAAAGAAGGTTATGAGAGAGAGTGTCAAATGCCTTAGAGAGGTCAAGGAGGAGAGTGGACACAATGTGGCCAGTGTCATGGACCTTATTAACGGTTTCTAGGAAAGAGAGTAGAGCTGTGGCCGGGTCTGAAACCATGTTGAGTAGGGGTTAGAAGTTGATTGCTTATGAGGTAAGGCAGAAGTTGTAGATGGATGCATAAGTTTAGAAATGGAGGATAAGACAGCGATAGGTCAAAAGTTTGCGATATTATTGTTATTACCACCTTTATGGCGTGGCTCTTAAAAGGGCCTTTGTAGTCTTGAGGAAGACGGTTTTGGCTCTTATAAGGGCCTTTGTGGTGTGGAGAGGTGGTCCTGAGGAGGAAGGTTGTACTAAATTTGTAATCTGCAATGACTGAATAAAAGATTTCTTTTGGACTGGAAATGGCTCAAAGATTTGTTTATTTTACAGTGAACACCTTGCATGCCATTTAAGTTGTGTTTTGTGAATGTAACACTGGGGCCTTGATTAAATAGTTTTATATTTGTATTTTCATTTATTTTTGTTATTTTTGTCTTGTCTAAGACATGCACTGCATTTTTAGGTCAGTCTGTACATATTAAATGTTGAGGTTTCAAACCCTACAGTCCTTTTAAGGGCTAACTAGGTCCTTTCCAGGACCCTCAAAAGATTCTGACTGGGATTCCGCCTATAAGCCCAGCCTTGGACCACAAGGAGGCACACCAGTCCTTTGAAAGGTCACCTACCTGGAACTCACCTAGCCCAGGCTTGACTAACAAGGGGGAACACTAGTCCTTACCAGGACTACCTAGGGACCCATCTGGACTGACAAAGGTCCTTTTCAGGACCATGCGAGATCTGACGACAGGGCCATCCCTGACTGCCCAGGTGGAGACCAAAAGGGTACAACCCAACCTCCCACCTGACAGGTACTGCACAAAAGTCTTTGTTAGGACTACAAAGGTCCTTCTCAGGACCAATCCACCATAAAGGTTCTTCTCAGAACCGTAACAGTCCTCCTCAGGACTAAAAAGGTCCTCCTCAGGACCACCTCTCCACACCACAAAGGCCCTTATAAGAGCCAAAACAGTCTTCCTGAAGACTACAAAGGCCCTTTTAAGAGCCACAACAGGTTTATTCAAAACCACATACGAATCACTAAGTCCTTTTCAGGACTTAGACTTGGACCTCCAGGAGTAACAACTATTCCAGTAAGAGTGTTCTTCCGTCCAGATTTATTCCCACCACACAAGTGGGTTACACTCCAACAGGAAGCGGATACCACCTACTATTTTGTTGGTTTATTCACCTTTATGGAGTGGAATAATAAAGGCCTTTTTCCAAAGCTGGGGAACTTGACATTCAGCAATAGATCAATTTATAAGAATGCAGATGGGAACAGCTATGCCTTCTGTGGCAACATTTAAGAAATATGAGGGTATATCATCAGGGGCATTGGAGCCGGGTTTCAGTGTTAGTAGCAGTTTTTTTTTATGGTGGCTGTAGGGATGGGGTTGAAGGAGAAAGGAGAGGTTGGGAGCAGGAGATGCTAGGGGAGGGAGGGATAGGTGGAAATAAGGGTGGGGAAGCTGAATGGGAAGTGAAGGATGATGTAAGTTTACATATGGAATCGATAAAGAAAGTGTTAAATTGGGTGGCTAAGTCCAAGTTAGAGGCATCTGGATCAGGACAGGGATTTTCTTTTTTGCCAGGGTTGAGAAGGGAGGAGATTCCATGCCAGAATTTTTGGGGGATAGTGTTATGGTTGGTTTGGAGATAATACATTTTTTTTTTAACTTTGTTACGAAGTGTTTTAAATTCATTAAGGGTGGTGATAGTTTTATTTTTGGAGTAGCGTTTCCAGGCCTTATCCCGGAATTGCATTGCTAGTAAGGTATTTTTGGTTAGCCAAAGAACAGGATTGCTTCTTATGCATTTTGTTTTCAGAGGGGCAAATGAGTCAGGCAAGTTGAGGAATGTTGAGTTAAAGTAGATAATGGCATTTTCTAAGGGAAGAGTTTTTAGTGGGTTCCAGTTCATTTTTTTAGTGCATTTGAGAATGTGCTAGGATTAAAGTTTTTTAGACAGTGAGTGAAGATGTAGGTATGAGTTAGTTGTATGGTGGATGGAAGACAGTGGGCAAAAGTGGGGAAGTGGTCACCTAATTGGTTAGGCAGAGTGCCACTATCAGAGATGCAATATACATGAGAAACTAGAATCCAGTCCAGGGTGCTTCCAGTAAGGACTTTCGTGGAAGGCATTGTTGTTGAGTATTATAATAAGCTGAGTGAAGTTGTACAAGTTTATATTAAGTGAATTTGTAGGAGACTGAATTGCTGACCAGTTAATATTAACATCACCCAGGATTATAGTTTCATTAGTGATGTTGTTAGAGAACCAGGAGAGAATATCTTCAAGGGTTGAGATATTGTCTCCAGGAGGGATATAAAGGGAGACTATGCACATACGTTTGTTTGTTTATATGAAGTAGGGCTGGAATTAGTTCTGCCTTGCCAAATTTGGGAATAGGTTTGGTATAAGGGGGTAACTAAGTGGGATGATGAGTAGAGGAGAGCGACTCCCCCTCCATTTTTATGTGTTCTATCTTTCCTAATTATGGAGTAGTTTGGTAGTGTTAGTTCAGAGTCTTTTATATGGGGTTTGAGTCAGGTGTCTGAGATGGCCAGAATATCAGATTGGTTATGGAGAAGCCAGGGATGGAGGTTAGGAATTGTGTTGCATATGCTCTGAGCATTTAGAGTTGAGAAATGGAGGGGTTTACCTGTTGTGGGAGGAGGATGGGATTGGAAGGTTGAGGTGTGTGGAAGAAGGGCCAGGGTTTGGGTGAATGTCACCAGAGAGAAGGACAGAGATGAGATGGCAGAAGAGGTATTTGAGTTGCTTGGTATGTAATCTATGTTGTGTAGGCTTTATGGAGATGTAGCTAATATAGATGTGAGTAGAGTTTTTGGGGTTAGGTAAGAGTTTGTAGATAAAGAGCATACTATTATTGAAGGGGTAGAGACTGGGTGATATGCAGGTTAAGGAATACGTGTGCATCATGGAGACTGGGTTAGTTGTATGAAATGGGAGTGGGTGATTTGCGCTGAGAGGTTGGGTGAGACAGGTTAGGTAAGATATGGTAATAAGGAGTAGTATTTGAGTTAGAAGTGAAAGAGGTTTGGTAGACATGATGACTATTCAGGATATAATGGGGAGTGAGTTTGGGATTAAGTAGATATTAGTAAAAATTTAAAGTATGGGTTTGGGTACCTAAGAAATACGGATAGTTTGTGTTAATGTGGTAGGACGTTTTGGCGTATGAGGGGTAGATTATAATGTCACATATTCAATGTTATAAGCTATGTATGAGATGTTTGTGGTGTTTACTGGGTATGTTTCTATTGGGCATTTGCTACTTTGTGAGACTGCAAATGTATTGTAGATAGGTAGTAATTTGTAATGAGAAGGGTTAGTAATAATTACTTAAGCAGATTTGGTGGTTTGAACTCTGGTGGGTGTGGCTTGGTCAAGTTTAAATTACAGGTATTGGTGGATGGGTGGGATATGGGGGCAGGGAGGGGAGTCAGAATTGACCAAGGACTGCTCTGAAGCTGCAAGTCATTTCTTAACCATTTCTCAGGTGGAAGAACAGGATAACCTTGTATCAGTAGGCTACTGTGGTCTCAATTTAAAATAACAAACACACAGTATTTGATCAGTTATGGATACTATTTGCTAACAAAAGGGAATAAAAGAGACATGGAAGATGAATGTGAGTGGGGGGAGGAGCTGCTTGCAAACCAAGGCAGAGTGCTCTCCAGGGGATAATGAATATTAGCTCAAACAAGTAGGCACATACACAAAGTTATCTTTAGCTGTTTGTGTTTGCAGACAGTTCAGACCCGGACTGCGCTTTTCTTATAACAATGTATCCACCAGTCAGATAAAAGATAAGGGTGGTACAGCAGTTGAATACTTAAGAGTGGTGTTGGGTCTAGAAAAGAAGCGTAGAGAGAGGAGTAAGCACTTTTGAGATGGTAAAGATACATTATAAAGATTACAAAATAAACTGAGCAAATAGCTACTGCATACAGGAAAATATGTCTTCAATCAACGGCTAGTATATGCAGATAGTGAGCCAACTGGAAAAACACATCAGTGGGAAGGGACCTCAGCTGACAGGTATGCAGTCACAGATAAAAATATAGCAAGCAGCACTCTGTCCTGGGTCTCTAATGCGATTCTATCCACCACTAACACCACAATTATATAGAAATAATTAGACACCAGTACGAGCTGTCTACGCACAACACATATACAGGAACAATATTAGTTAACAAGGTGCAACTATGCAGATAGTACATACTATTATACTAAAAACAACTTGGTGCCATACCTCTCAACCTGGAAATTCAAAAATCTGGACAAGGCCCATGAAAAATAGGTACAAATCTGTACACTGATTAACATCAAATTTGCATACATAATTATGTAACCCCACCCACTCCAATGGAATTGTGGGATACCGACTTTCAAACGAAAAACTGAAGAACAAATAACCAAAATATGGCACCAGAGTCCCCCCCTGCAGTCATTCCAATGTCCCATTACTTGTCTATTTCACCCCATTTACCATAAACACTAATGTGTACATACTGCTTTACTTCTACAATGATTACTTGGATTTTATTTTTATATTTTATAGCACAATGCACAAACACTAAGACATCTGCTAAACAAAGCAATACTGTCTCACAATGGAAATAGACTTGGCATTAAAACGTCTCTGCCATTGAAACTCACATTCATTGAAACAGCATTGAAACCCACATACCACACCCAAAGAAAATGCATCTGACCAGTAGTGGATAAAGATTACATTTGGGCCGTTTTCAAATCATTGGCCCCTTGCACACAAAGCAAGAAACATACATGCAAGTCTGAAATTCAAATGCCTGTCATTATTTAGTGAATTCAATCCTTCAGTGATTTGCCACAATCCTGAAAACCACAGATTTTATGAGGAACAGATCAAAAATATGAGGCAATTCAGAAGTGGTGGCTACGGACTTTAGGCTTTTTTTACCCTGTACCCAAGGTACAGGGTTTGAGCCCGAGTTCCTCTAGCTTAGATTGGGGTAATCTTCTCACACAAACACACACAATGGTTTTATTTTTTTCTGTCATAGCTCAGTTATCACCAAAGCTGTAGTTACACCTTGACTCACTGCATAATTATCTAATCTGAGGATCATTTCCAAGCTGGAAATATCCATAGGCTTATTGTAATCCAAGTAAGACCACTGTAGTCTGTTGCTTAATTATTATACCATGAGCATTATCAAATCTGTTAAAAATGGCATAACTCTGATAATTTCACATTAATCTTAATCCATTTTATTTTATAACGTTTTGACTTTAATTTCTAATCGAATTATTGAGTTTTTATTGATGAATCTTAAACAGATAAATGTGTAATTTAAAAGTCCATTTTCTCCTCTTATATTGTTTAACGTCTGATATATTTAAACAACTAATTAATGCAGTATGTTCTACCAAACACTGGATAATGGTAGGTTCTGTAATCACTGATGTTACAAATTACAGGTTTGCTATGACAGAGAATCATTAAATCTCTTGCATAGTATTGCAAACCAAAAATATGTTTTAATTGTTCTTTGCCTCCAATTTCTAGCCACAAATTATACTGCATTTAGTGCAAATGAGAATTTCCACTTTAATGGCAGTTAATCTAATGTGTCAAAAATCTTGAAGATGCTAGCTAAAGAAAGTCTCAGAGATACTCTCCACTGCAGATGCAGAGCCGCCGGCTTTATCTGAGCATTAATTCCCAATTATCTTGAATGTTTCTGTTGTTTTGCAGTGTATCAGTGCCATAACCAATTTGTTTCAGAGTGCCAATATGCTCAAATTATTTCTCAGTACTGTATGCCCCCCTCCTCATCACTTTATCTATTTCTCTAAAAAGCTAACCCCTAGTTCTCTTCCATAAGGTAGCATGTTCAAACTGTATGCCTGCCTCTCTTCTTAATTACATTACATGAATGTTCCTATCACTGTGTCTTTCTTTGGTAATCACAGAAAATGTTGCAGCAGCTCAAACTGCAATGCACCAATGTGCCATTTTGTACAGCTGTGCCATCTGGAGATCCTTACATTTGCACATTCCCACAAGATCAGCATCTCATTAGCTTTATCTATGAATTTGCATGACAATGAGTAGCAGAAACAACTGTGTCATGAAGTGCCTTAACTATTAATGATACCAGAAACAGGCAATGACTGACACACACACACACACACACACACACACACACACACACACACACACACACACACACACACACACTCACACACACACACACTCACACACACACACACACACACACACACACACACACACACACACACACACACACACACACACACACACACACACACACACACACACACACACACACACACACTCACACAGACACACACACTCTCTCTCTTCAACCGAAATAATAAGTGGTTTCCTACCTGACTTGTTCCCAAATGCTGCAGCTAATGAATAAAGAGCCAGACTTCACTCCTTCCAAAGCTGGTGGTGTTTCCTTTCCTACCCGACTTGTTCCCGAATGCCGCAGCTGTTGAAAAAAGAGCCAGAATCCACTCCTTCCACAGCCAGCAGTTAGAGCTAGCTGTTAGCATAACTACTGCGTTGATGTAGCTGTTGAACTCGTTTGAATAACTAGCGCTAAAGCGCTCATTTGAATTACCCGCTAACTGCTCGCACTCACAGATCACGGGGAAAGCCGGAAATATGCCCTTGGAGCCCTTGAGCTCAGTTCCGACAGGCTGATAGCCCTGATGTAGTTGACATCATTACGCACGTGATGACGTCAGCTCAAAATAAAAAAAACGGGAGGAAAAATAAAAAAAGAACTAAAGCTGGGAAAAGTCAGAAATGGAGGGGTGCTACTCGGGAATCATGCCACCCCAGTATTTGGACCCCAAAACTCTGTAAAAACTGAGTTATTCAGTACGGTTGAGAGGTCTGTTTGGTGCAGACAAACACAATGCTAGCATGCCATAGTAACCTCCAGTAATAAAGCCTAAATCATATTAGATGTCTGTCTAACACAATTCAACATAAATAAGCATATACAGTTGTAAAACACTTACTGAAGAGACACTGAGCTCTTCATTGGGCCTGTAGATGGGTCGTTGTAGTTTTAAAAATGGTGCCTGCCACAGGTAATATTTATTAACTTTGGAATTGGCTTGAGGTAATAAACAGGGAAGGGGAGGGGGAAAACAAGGGTGTGAGCAGGGAGTTCTTTTGTACTGCTGCTAATGAGCCAAGATCCAAGCAAAGACAAGTTTTTGTTTAAGAAACAATCAGAATTGACCAAGGACTGCACTGAAGCTGTAAGTCATTTCTTAACCATTTCTCAGGTGGAAGAACAGGATAACCTTGTATCAGTAGGCTACTGTGGTCTCAATTTAAATTAAGAAACACACAGTATTTGATCAGTTATGGATACTATTTGCTAACAAAAGGGAATAAAAGAGAAATGGAAGAGGAGTCTGAGTGGGGAGGGGCTGCTTACAAGCCAAAGCAGAGTGCTCTCCAGGGGATAATGAATATTAGCTCAAACAGGTAGACACATACACAAAGTTATCTTTAGCTGTTTGTGTTTGCAGACGGTTCAGACCAGGACTGCGCTTTTCTTATAACAATATATCCACCGGTCGAATAAAAAATAAAGGTGGTACAGCAGCTGAATACTTAGAGTGGTGTTAGGTTGGGGAGTAGTAAGACTGCTAAAAATGAATAACTGAATAATAACAAAAGCCTCTGTATCATCGCTGTTTATATCCCTCTCAGAAACAACACCTCAACCCTCGAAGACATTATCCTATGGGCTTCAATGTAAATATAGACTGGAACAAAATTACCAGCCCTATACCTTCTCTTTCTATCAATCTCTTCAACATCACACAACTAACCCACTCTATTACCAAACCCAATAAAATAAATCCCCCAAGATCCATTTTTGACTGGATCCTAGTCTCCCATCCAGATAAAATCACTAACTCTGGCACCATCCCCAACTCTATTAGCGACCACCTCCCAGCCTTCATTCACAGTGCAACCTCCTCCCCTCCACAGCAGTATCAACACTTACACACTCGAAACCTAAGCAACTTCGACCCCAAATCTATCTCAAACTTTCTCAAAGAAATGAATTGGAACATTCTAAAAAACTTCCAACTAGACAAAGCCCTAGATTACTTTAATTCTACGTTCCTAAATATGCTAAGCTCTCTAGCTCCACCTAGAACAAAAAGAATATGAGCTAAAACTGCCCCCTGGCTAACTAAAGAAACAAAGCAAATCATGCCTCAAAAAGACAAATCCTGGAAATTGTACCAAAAGAATTAACTCCCCGAAACCCTTCTATAATACACACAGCTCCATAACCTTGCAAAAAAAAAAAAAACAATAAATAAAAAATCTTATTACACTAAGTTCCAGTCTAACCATAATAAAAACCCTAGGTAATTCTGGAACTCACTTCTCATCCCTGGTACCAAAAATAACCCCTGCCCTGACCCCCAATAAATCTGATCTTGAAATAGCCTCCCTCTAACTCTTTCTTTATAGAATCAATAGCAGACCTAACCAAATATTTTACCAAAAACAACCCATTTCCTCTGCATCCCCCTTCATCTAAGCCCCCCCCCCTTATCCACTGACCCTAGCTTCCCCCCTATGTTCGAGCTCAAACCCATCTCCAACTACAGAAAAAGACTTCTCACCAAACTAAAACCCTGCTCCAATGCTCTTGACAACATCTCCGCTCATCCTTCCTAAAATCAGCTGCCGATGGAATTGCACTCACAGATGGCATCTTAATTAACAGATCCATACTAGAATCATATGTTCACAAACTCTGGCGTACTGCCTTTATTCTCCCTCTCCATAAAGGAGGCAAAAACAGTAACATCTCAAACTTCCCTCCTATTGCTCTTCTCTTCCCAACTTCCAAGATCTTAGAAAAATGTGTGCACAACCAACTAATGCCTTTGTTGACTCAAAACCATCATCTCACTCCTACCCAACATGGCTTCCGACCTGAGCACAGCACCATAACAGCTCTACTCTCCTTCTTAGAAACAGTCAATCTAGCCCGAGACTCAGGGAACATAGTATCAACAGTTCTACTAGAGTTCTCTAAAGCATTTGATACGGTCTCCCATACCCACCTCCTGAGACATCTTTCAAATCTGAATCTATCTCAAAACACCCTATCCTGGTTTTCAAGTTACCTGTCTAACAGATCCCAGGCTGTAAAATGGAGAAAAGGCACCTCACCTTTTCTACCCACCCTTACTCCAGGGATCCATCCTTGGACCAATGCTGTTCAATATTTTTATCAATAACATCCACTCTGCTATTCCTAATGCCAAACTCATTCAGTATGCAGATGTCTCAACTTTAGTCTGCTCTGCCACAAACCTCCCAGCACTTTTAACTACGACCCAGATCACCTTCTCTACTACCGAGATCTGGATGCGTTGAAACCACCTATCTCTCAATGCAAACAAATCAAAAATTCTACTATTCCCACCCTCAAAATCCTTCTCTTATGACAAAAGCTCTTTCCTAATACTTAGCCAAAACAACTCTCCGATCAAAATTGTACCCTTTGTCAAACTACTAGGCATAACTATTGATGAACACCTAAAGTTTGACATTCACATTCAGCAAAATATAAAGAAACCCACCAAAAACTGGGCATGTTTTACAAAAACAATCACTTCCTCTCCTCTTCTACTAGACAAACACTAGCTTCTACTTACCTCCTTCCCTCCCTAATGAACAGTGCCCCTCTACTAACCAACATATCCGCCTCCATTACTTCCAAACTTGAAAATTGTTACAAGATTTCCAAATTTGACAACAAAGCCAAACATTCTATCCACCACTGCATTACCCTCCAGTCTCTAAATTGGCTAGAACTCTCCAAATATCTGGACTACCTACAACTTACCACTGCCCACAGATTAATATTCAGCCCAACCAATTGCCCCGCACTTTCAAACATCCTTCCCCCTTATACCCTAATAGAACTCTCAGATCTGAACACCAAAATTTAATTACTATCCACAAACCCAAACGCCCTACTGGGCAACTTCTCCTCTCATTCTCCCTAGGCAAGAAATGGAATTCTCTCCCAACCTCACTAAGGACTACGCAGAACACTGAAAACTTCAAAATTCACCTTCACTCCTACCTTTTTCTAAATGGAAATGCATCTGCATCCTCCCAACCTAGACTCTCCTTGAGGTAAAAGACCTGGACATGGCATCATCCTAGGGCATTAAGCCTCTTACAAACTTGCTTTATCTAACAGCTGATAATTCCTATATGTTATGTCACTTAATGTATATATTGTAAATAGTTTTTCATTTGATGGATTTAATACTTTGTTAAATGCAACTGAACTCTGTAATTCACATAACAGCATGCTCTGTGCAAATATTGGGCACATTTTATTCTCTTGATAAGTATCTGTTTTTGTAATTTCTAGTGTATTCTAGAATATGGAGCTTTTCTCCCCGGGCCTCCACTGAAAAGGGGCTCCCGGGGCCCATTGGACTTCCCCGGTAATCAAACTGGAAATAAATAAATAAAGACCACTAGTAAAATATTTTTCCAAGTACAAAAATTTAAGGAGGCATTGGCCGTCATCTCAAAAACGTGTCGAAGTAAGTTTTTTTCCAAAATAAAATGGAGATTCCGGGGAAGTGGCAGATTCAAGTGAAGGACTCTTTTAGAAATTGTTTGACTTCAATTCTTTAGAGCAAAGAGGGATTAAAAGGCATTCAAAATGGCAGACAAGTGCATTTTTATATTGGAATAGGATGGATCAGTTTTGAGTAGCTCACAAAAGTAGGACAAAATTGTACAAATCCCCACCTGAAGTGGGCTCTCACAGTTTTTAAGACATCAAAATGAAAATATTTTCTATTTAGGGATGTAAGGCTGTAAGGCTTTCTAGTGGTAGGTTTTCTCATCTTCTGGAGGAACTAAAGCATGTCCTCAGAACATTGGTATCTGACAAGAATTAAAATTCTATCATTCACAGTGTCAGGCTGAGAGCCTATGAGTTGGGATGAAGCAAGAGTCCTTTTTCTGTGTGAGTCCATTTTGTAGGGTGACTTGTATTGACATTCCCTGGTTAGGTGAAGAAGGGGGCCAGTGCTTCCTGGGACAAAAGTGAGTCACCAGCAAGACTTTTGGTCTGTCCTGTGGGATCATCAGTTGTAACTTTGGGATTACAGGGAGAGGGGTAAAGGCATAGAGGTACTTCCTTTCCCAGCAAAAAGAAATGGTGCCTGCATTCTAGGCCTTGGGACAAGGAGTCCTGGAGCAAAACAGCTTGAGATCCCTATTCTGAGTGAAGGCAAACACAACTATTTGAGGAATATCTTGTCTGTGGATAACATCCAGGAATACCTCTCTGTTTAGCAACCATTCGTGAGGATCTTCTACGGACCTGCTCAGAGAATCTGCAAGTACACTGTCTTCAGATAGAATCTAAACCACTTGTAGTTACATATTTGCTTTTATAGCCTGATCCCATGCAGAAAGAGCTAGTTTGTGCAGCTGGTAGAACTTGTACCAGTCATAGACTGGTTAGGCTGTTTCTTACCTCCATTTCCTTGTTAAGGAAAAACATTTATTCATAATGTTTTAAAAACGAAAACAAACGTCCAGTTTAAAAGTCTTTTTTAAAGATTTTTTTCAACTGGAAATTTGTTTTCATTTTTATAACAGATCTGACAGTTTCTGTAATTGTGTTTAGCCCCGAGACAAAATAAGCACTGAGAATGGAGGTTCTTATAAGGTATCTGCCTACTACAGTCATACTTCCCTCTCTAGTTGATATTAACAACTCTAAGAAAAAGAAGGTTACCTAATGGGGTACTTACCTGAATAAGTGCAGGCAATGGTAGCAGCTAACAATGCAGAAAAAAGACAGACAGCAATGAAGATCCTACATTTTAACTGGCAGCAAGATTCTTGAAAGATCTTATGCTCATATGTCTACTTATGTACCCTGTGCCTACAGGCTTAGGTCATACACCAGACATACCAGAGTAAGAGCATCACATATTGTGTGTGTGTGTGTGTGTGTGTGTGTGTGTGTGTGTGTGTGTGTGTGTGTGTGTGTGTGTGTGTGTGTGTGTGCGTGTGTGTCCAGCTTTAGCTAGGTAAGAAAATCAGACAGTTCTCTTGATTGTGCAAGTGACTTGCCCAGTCACACAGTAGGCAAAAACAGAGATAGAAATACACAAATCTTGTGCCCTTAACTACATAAGAAAGCTCATTGAGAGCTTGGAACCATAATCCTCCACAACAACAGTCAGACCTAATCACCAAGGATTACAGTCAGTCAATGTCAGTCATTAGAGTTTCATAATTCTTATTGTTCAGAAAATGCAAGTCCTTACAATATCTGTTGTCCTGTTAAATTTTTAACTAAAATAGAGTTGTCTGGTATTTAAGTCACTGAGCTGTTAATGAACTGCTTCATGTAAACAAAAGTACAGGGTTTGACTCCGTCAACCGCCATCTGCCTACTGTGGAAGCTGTAAGCAAATCACCCAGATAGTATTTCTGGGTCAACCCTCAAAAGAGGCACTTTTTCCACTGGTTTTATCTGGTTACAAATAGATAAACGTAAATAGTATTTGAAATTTGTCCCTTTTTAGCCCTTTGTCCCACCATTATTCTGGCTTTATCCAGAATTCTTGAGCAAAGAAGTTAAGTATTATTTTGGTCTGTTGCTTGTAAAATTTGTGGCTTTCTGAAAAAAAATGTTGCAGATTGCAGACACTAAATAATGACAAGTGGTTTTAGACAGTTTCCTTCAGTAAATACTTGTTGATGCAACGTTTTAAGTATACAAGAGAAATATTTAAAATCTGTTCCTGATTTATGGGTCTCTATCTCCGATTCTTAAACTAGGAGGTTTGGAGGGCACAGGCGTTACAGTGGGATGAACTGTATAGTTTCACAGCAGTGAATTAAAATACAATTCTTTTACTGCAAGGAAACATCTGAATGTACTGTCACACAAGGAGCTAATTGATGGTTATAGATGTGGATGTGTGTGTGTGTGGGTGTCCCACAGTAGTTATGGTGTAAAGGAAGGAACTGATTGTAATAAACAGGATCTTCATCATAATAGCCATGTTCTCTGAGCGCAATCTTTGGCTACCTGGTTTTGTTGACTGCTAACAGTGTGCTTATTATTTGGGTTTGAATAAACTAGACAGCATTTAGTCTACAGTTTAATGTCAAAATATTAACTATGAATGCATTTTTGATTTCACATTTTTTTCAGACACATGGGAGTGAAGTGGACTTGTTACAACAGTTTGTCTGGTACTTAGTACAGAAGAGTACAAATATGAGCTGACAATCAGCTGCTTTCTGTACTGCAGCATTTCATTCCCCGAGACTTTGTCTACTGAGTCTGATCAAGTCACTTCACCTTACAGTACTACTGGGTTGCCAATGAAAAGGGACACTTGCATCCAAGTAGGCTGTCCCAACCTGTTGGCACATCCATTACATATTTATCTTTTAAATCATAGATTTCTTTCTCCCTCCTCCAAACCTTCCCTAGCCATATATCTCCTTTTACCCTGTCTTCTGTATGCTGCTCCTCTCCTTACTAACCTCCAGTCAACTCTTCTCAGCAAACTATAACAAACCTATAACAAAATAGCTAAGTTTGCCTCCAATCACCCCTATAAGTTCCACCACTGCTTTGCCCTGAAGTCTCTGCAATGGCCTGAATTTCCTAAACAACTGCTCCTTTCTCAACTACATATAACACACACACTGTTCTTTATAACCTTACTTCCTGCCCCTCCATCTCTAACATTGTAGCACTATACAACCCCCAACGTCAGCTTCGTACATCTGACAAACATCTTCTGGACATCTACAAACACAAACCCAGGACAAATATAGGGAAGTCACTATACAAATACTCAGTAGTCCACTCCTGGAAACTCCTCCCACATAATATAAGAAACATCCCTAATAAGTCCCAGTTCAAACTTGAACTTGAACACCATCTCCTAAACACCTGGTCCTGTCCCTGTCAAGCTCCAACTCGATTCTAGCTACCCCCTTCCTAAATCCACTCTCTTCTCTCACATCTCTCTCTCTGTCCTCTGTATCCTCCCACTCTCTTTTCTCATATCTTTCTCTTTCCTCATTTCCTGCTCCTCTCTATAGTGCTAATACTACAACACACCAACACCCCTCTTCCTTTAAATAAATCTTTACATCCACACTTACTTGTTGCTACTGTAGAGATACACTGAAACCGGTACATAACTGTTACATTGATTATTTTCACTTTGTTGTATAGTTGTCTTGTCATATGCCATCTCTGATATAAATGTTTGTCTTGAATGATTGTAATTGTAACTGGAGCTTTTCTCCGCGGGTCTCCACTGAAAACGGGCCTTTGGCTCAGCTGGACCAACCCAGTTAACAAATGACAATAAATAAATAAATAAAATAAATTCCTGCACCCTTTAGATAGCCACTAATTAACACTGCATTATAAGCTATTTGACTATAACTCCCACCATGCCTGCTGTAGTTAAAGGATTGCAAGATACATTTTCAATAAGTGTGACTTTCAAAGGAAGTGAAGTTTACTGTCGCTCATGCCAAGTCTGTTTTCAATGTGGGTGTGTTTTGTACTTCAAATGGCTGTCAGTTTCTCTGCTGTAAAATGTTTACTAAAAGTTTTAAATTACATCCAAAGCTCTGCAATCATTGTAAAAGTAAAGAAGAAAACTGGATGCATACCAACAGGTTTGAACAGTATTCTATGGTTCATAGGTTCATGTGTTTCACAGGTTGTTATTAGGCTAATAACCACTAAGGCCCTTACAAGTCTAGCCATGTACCCCACACCACTTGGGTCCAGCGTATCATATGCATCTATATGGAGGATATGTTAATAGAGAGGTTACTAAGGATTTGTACATGGTGGTGTTAGTTAGAATAATACTTTTCTTATTTATTTTTATTTTACATTTAACTGGGATAGTCCGACTGGACACAGGTCCATTTTCAGCAGAGGCCCGGGGAGAAAAGCTCCAGATGTGGATAGTTACATAACAGTTAACAGTAGCAGTTTTATGCAGTTATATCTAGATACTAGTACAGAGTTTATTTACAGAATCTGTCCATAAGGGACATAGGGGCCACACTAGGCATAAATTAAGATTTCCCATTGAAGTGTCAAGGTAAACAAAGAGGGGGGGGGGTTGGTCCATTATCCTGCCTAGGACTCCATTTTAACAAGATCCAGCTCTCCTCTTATTGTTCAGAAATTACAGGTGTACTTTGCATAAAACATATGCCGCATTTTTTTTAACCAGGCACAGGGGAAAACCAAAAGCACTATCCAGTTAAGAGGCCTGCTCACAGTGAAATAGTAGGTAAAAGGAGATAGAAAGAATTAAACTCTGTACTTTTGATTACAGGAAGCATCTCGTTAACGGCATAGATTCTTGATACTCTGCAATAACCACCAGACCTTCAATCTCATCTTAATTTTCTGATAAATCTCCAAGTGTTAAAAATTGCCAAGGTTTATAAGCAGTCAGTCAATAATGCTTAGTGAAAGACAAGCTCTGATAGAGTTTTTCTTTATTCTAGAACTGAAGCTACAGTTTAAAAAATGAACAATTAGTATGGTACATAAAATATTGCATGATAACTATAAGAACCAGTCAAAGGAGATCAGACAAGATTAGGAAGAGACACTGGAAAGGCACTCTGCAAAGGAAATATATCTGTAGGTATGTTAAGTACTCAACAAAGTCCAGAAGGTTTTTGTGTTGAAGTGCTTGCATAGCTATTTCTATATCCCAAACAAATTTCAGAGTTTTTTTTTTCCTCTGGTAGACAGCAAATTACGGAAGTGTGAAGAAAATGATAGGGGTTACTGGGAACTTGTTTTTTGGGAGTGCAATGAATTGGCAGATTTTAAAAATTCCCAACCAAAGTACTCTATCAGAAATGATGGAGGAGCAAATGGCTGTAACAAAGGAAATGATTCTTTTGAGATGGGAAGCAGGATCTGAATTGCCTAGATATAGTAAGGCCTTATTAAGTTTAATGCTACTGGCTGCCAAAAAATCAATTACTAGAAACTGGAACTCAAAAGCTAAACCAACTGTTACTGAAGTACTAAATATTTTAAATGATTAAAAAAAAACAGAGGTGGAATCTTTAGAAAAGGGAAGAAGCAAATTACATAGAAATAAAAGGAATGTATGTGAACACATGCAGAATAATGTTCAGGAGGAGAAGTGTGGTTCAACAGAAGGCAAGAACTGAGCAATGTACGTAATGTTTTTGTGAATAACGGTTAAAAAGAAAGAGAACTTATACGTAATGTAAAATGCATGAATATAACATGTTTATAGTGTGTCCTTTTCTATTAATGTATGTGTGCCTACATCTCGACTGATAATTTAATAAAGGTATTAAAAAATATCAGTCATTTGACTTTTATAAATTTTGTTGCTCATCTGTTCTGAAACTTCATGACAACGGAAAACCTGTTGCTCTTCTAACTTTTTAAGTGAATTAGAATACTCTGCCTCTTATCAGTCTCCACGTTTGCAGAACATGTCCCATTTTGTCTCATATTATGCCTTGTCCCTCATTAAATTCCAGTTCCATATTTTTCATTACAGTTCCATAGTTCTTATTGTTCGGAAAATACACTGCCCATGCAGCACATATTACTATGTTAATCTTTTAAGTGATTTGGAGTTGTCTGTACTTATGTTAACAAACTGTTTCCTGCAATCAAAGGTACAGTGTTTGAATCCTTTCATCTCCATTTGCATACTGTAAGACATTTAGCAAATCATTTAATCAGACAGTCCTCCTGGGTTACCCCTGAAAAGGATTACTTTGCCCCAATGGGTTTAACCTGCTTAACAAATACATAAATAATACTTTAAATAATACTTTGAATTTTGTCCCTTTTGTTCTCCATTATTATTTTGGCTTTGTCCAGAATTCTTGAACAAAGAAATACAGAGGTATTTTGATGTGTTCCATGTAAAACTTGAGGCTTTAAGGCAAATTGTTGTGGTTTGCGGTTACTAAATAATGATAGGCATGTGAGTATCAGACTTTGTATCCTTCAGAAAATGCTTGCTTATACGTTTGTTACCATAGCAATGTTCTAAGTATATACAAGAAATATTTAAAATCTGTTTCTCATTTTGTGTCTGTTTCTGATTCTTGAGTTATGAAACCGAGAGGGCAATTGGGAGTTACACTGCATGGTTCTGATATCAGGCAGTGGAACTGCATGTCTGGTGTATTACTTATGCATTCATTCATTCACTAAATCAGCAAATGTGTGTGATGTGTACAGTTATAAAAGTGTCTGTATTTGATGTGTGTGTGCGTGTGTGTGTGGGGGGTCAGAGATCTAAGTTATTAGCAATGCATTGGGTAGACTGAAATAATGACTGTGATGGGGAGAAATGCTAAGGTTGTTTGTGACTGAGAATTTATAACTAGAGATGCTACAGAACATTAGAATAATTTGCTTATTTGTTGTTTGGATTGGACTTTTGCAACTTACTCTCAAGTCTAGTGTTAAGAGGTGGGCTTGTGAAAAAACACAATATTTTACAATTGTTTTGCCTCATAAATAGTGTAAAAGGAAAGTGTCAAGTTGTAACCAAATGACTGTTCTAGCAAGCAGAGAAAGACTGGGTATCATAGAGCTTTTTATAAATTCACATTTTAACTATGGTGTGAGCATCTTTCCTACTGGGTATTAGTAAACATGTCACATTTTACTCATCTAGTCTACATTATGTAAGATAGTGTAGTATTCCATTCTGAAGACAGGTTGACTATGGCTACAGTTTTTGTTAATTCTATTGCTTGTTTGTTACCTATTGTATGGTACTCATGATGTTGCAAGCCTACTCTTGCCTGTATTGCTCGATTGCTTTTTAATGGCTAGACTGGATTGTGTTTTTTTTGGGGGGGGGGTCATTACTTGGCCCACCTGCGGCCTTGGACATTTGCAATTTTAGTTGTTTCTCCCCATAGTCTGCAATGGCTGAATTACTGGGCATGTGGTAAAGCACATTATCCTAGATTTTATATTACAACTGTTGGATAACCTTTACCCTACAAAATGCAAAAGGAAAACATCACATTGCAACCAAGTGCCAGCTTCTCATAAGCAATGTGAGTTCCCTTTCTGGTTGTTAGTAAATGTTCCACATCTTGTCCATTTGTTTCCACCTTATGAGAGGTAGTGTAGTGTTCCACATTTTGAAGATGGAAAGTTCACTATAGCTGCAGTTTCTTTAGTTATTTTGCTTGCGGAGTCTATGGAAGTTATGGTAATGCCAAATCATACTAAACTGTCTGAAAACAAAGAAGCCTCAGCATAAGAATTTAGGGATTAGTAGTTTTGTCTAACTCAGTCTTCTGCTAAAAGTCTTCATGTGCAGTTATTACAACATTCAGAAAACTATAACTGCATCAATTAACCCCCGCCCCCCAAAAAGCATATTAAAATTCTGGAATAGGTTATTTTGACCAGACATTACCTTTTGGATGCTATACATAACATCTCAGCTGTTTCTATTTTCATAGAATGTCTTGATTACCATCAGTCAGTAAATCCAGCCATTAGTGTTGTTCCAAAAGTGCATATGCTCATGTGCAACATGTTGTTCTGTTAACTTCTTATGTGAGTTAGAGTAATATTTACAATTATCCAGAATTCTGGACTACGTAAATGAAAACCTCAAAAAAGGCCTCTTCTCCTAAAGCCCTACATCCAAAAAAGTCTCCTCTCTGATTTGACACTACTCCATTCTCTACAGAGGAGCACCTGGTCCTAAAGCCCTATACTCTCCTGTCAACACCCTATGGCCCCAAGCTCTATGTGGAAGCCAAAAAAGCCCTCTTGCTCTTCCTTGAGGAGTGAAGAAAATAAAAAAATAAAATAGATATACCAATTGTGACACCTAACACTTTGTATCTGCCTCTTTCTCCCCACCCTAGTTACATTTCTGCTTTGACTTGTAATACTTTACCATACCAACTACTTCATCCAGACCATATTCCTTAAGCATGACAAATTAGTTGTTTTTCTGTGTTGCAAACACTGCCAAGATTTGCAAGATTATGGCATTCATTGCTTATTCATAGGAAATGATCTATCATTTTTAACAGTGGATTACAGGTGAGTTGTTACCATGTACCTATAGTCTACATTTTATTGCTATGGTGTTATTTTTCACGTTCTGTATGCCACACCAGTTAGTTACTGTGGCTCTATTGTCCCCAGCAAAAAAGGGAACCTGGAGCTGCCACTAAGCCCATAATGTTCTAATGAAGGTCCACTGTGCATTTCTGCATAAGCTCCATTATAACCTTCTCTGTGATTTAAAGAATACTAGTTATGTTGTAGAGTTCGACTGTTTCAGTCTGCCCTCCCTCCCCATTTTGAGGAATGAAGTCATTACAGGCTGATGCTATATGTAAGAAATACATCTATGTGCTAATTACCACAACTGAGAGAGGTTTGGGCAGGTTCTCCTTGAAGCCAGAAAGAATGATTCCATGGAATCTAAAAGTTTTTAATTTTATTTGTGGAAACAGTTATCACGTTTGCAGTTATATAAAGGATATTCCACTTGTCTATAAAGAAGTCCGATATATTTCTCTGCTTGTTGTGAAATCTGCACAAACACTTTCACCAAGAACATTTGTTATGTACTGTGGCTAGGTGATCACATCTTTCTTTAGTGATAACATGCAGTGCACCATCCTCCATTTGTACTTTCTGATACAATTAAAGAAAAACCTATTACTAAGTCCAGCCTTTCAGATTAAGTTGAGTTCTCAGATTTGGAAAATGTAATAAGAAACATAAGCAGTTTCTGTGCTTTATTTAAAAAATTAGTATTACCTCTTTTTTCCTGTTGTTTATCTTGTAAATCTTGTGATTCCAGCTAACATGTTTTCGTTGAACAGACCTGTGTAGCTGTCTCTACCTGGTATTATGCCCATTAATGCAGAAGATAACAGTCTCATATAATTAATTCACAGTACCCCAAGATGACTTATTTGGATCACTAAGGACAGTATTCCAATCTGTTTTCACAACTATGCAGTTTATCAGTGGAAAACTATGATAAAGTTTAGTGGTATTAGGAAGTACAATTTATTTGTTATAATTTTACTGTTAGGGTAAAGATGGTAGTATTGTGATCTGTGTTAATTACACAGCATTCAACCATGGGTGGGGAGCAGAAGATCAGGGGTTAGTTAACAGACTGAAGTAATAACACATTTAATATATGGGAAAATTTACTGATGTTGAGGAGCTGTCTGGGTAGTTAAAATGTCCCATAAGGGTTTTTTTTTTTTTTTTTTTATTATTTTTATATCCTGTAGTTTAATGATGAAATAATCTTGCTCTGTAGAGGACATAGATGGTGTACAGTAGATTCCTACAATACTATATTTGATAACAGTGAAATTAATTGTTGTATTAGCTATTTTTAGTTCTGAGATTATTTCCTGCCTTCTGGAATTTAAGAGTTTACATATAAAAACTGAGACATCACTTAGTTGATGGTTATAATGCAACTACTGTTAATAATATTATGGAAGAAGTGAATGTAGGAAGACAAATATGTTTAATCAAATTATCAATATTATTGAAAAAATTGGCCAATATTGGCAATGCCTGAAAAACAACTATTGGTAGGGGCTAAACCTAGATTTAGATTAGATATCACCAATCTATAAAGAATATAAATATATATAAGAGATTAAAGATTTTGGGGGAAAGAACAAAGTTAGGTTGGGTACTTTAAATGTCAGTTTTAATGTCAGAATTAAAGATATTTTAGAAAGGAATATAAATTTTATGTAGCAGCAACTTGTAATACTTAATAGATTATATATCTATGCTGTGCACGCATTGTTGTGCATTTTATATTATAAAAACCACTATAGAACATAGATCAGAAATCAATAGGAAGGTACAAACAAATGCCCTATATAAGCATTATTGGAATTTGAGATCATAGTTTTAGATTTAGAGAGTGGTATGTAGTAAACACAAAAAAACGAGGTGGATATAAATGATGAAGGGATGTGTGCCCCAAAGCTAAAAAAACTCGTTGGTTGATTAGACATCACTATCTACACCACCATATCTGCAACAATGAAGACAGGCACACACTGGAATCTGAGACATCCAATCTGGCTCTTTAAAACTCATGTTTCAGTAAAGGTACAGATGCTAATATCTTGCAAGGAAAGACAAGCCTCTAAATTACCTATTTTACTGACCAGATGTCAGGTATTTACCAGCACCACTTTCACCTTTGATTTTTTTCTGGAGTATTACTGTTATTTATGTATGTATTTATTTATTTTAATTTCTTTTTGCCTTGGAAAATGAACAAGTCTACAAAGACGTTAAAAGTAATGGAAAATATACTGTTCAGCACTTGCACTCCCCAAGCAGAGTGACCCATCTAAGGAAAAACACTCAGGCTGTTTGTATACCTCAGGTCAGGTTGAGAGGCAGAACATTGCCTGCCTAGAACACCATGTTTAGTCAATAACCAAATGACAACATTTTGTCATGATATTTGGACTCCATACAGTGTGATGGGAGTATTTTGATAAGCACATGTTTTTCTCATGCTTGCAAAGATGTTCAACAATTTCACTGTATCCTATTGCATATCCAAGGTGGAG